>NC_041383.1:343982543-344039226 GCF_002162155.2 Triticum dicoccoides | reverse complement strand
GAGGACGAACAGAGGCGAGGCGTGGCGCGCGCCCGAGAGGCCTCGGCCACCTCCTGCTTCCCCCTGGCCACCTCCTGCTTCCTCTCGTCGCCCTGGACCCCGTCCGCGACGCCATGCACCCCCCCAGGCCTCTCACTCTCTCCCCGAGCTCCTCTCTTCCTCTGGCTCTCTCGCGCGCAGCCACCGAACACACCCGTCGCCGCCGACGAGCATCACCGCGGCCACCGTCCACCCCGTGCCTCTCCGATGAGTTCAGAGGAACCCCCATCGCCTTCTGCGTCTTCTACACCAACCCATTCGACCGCGGGAGCCCTATAGCGTCTTCCCGGAGCTCGTCCCCAACCTTCGGCCGCCGGCGAACTTCCGAGGATTCGCGAGCTCCAGCCCCTCCCCGGCCTCGCCGTTGCCTCTACCGGATCCGCTGTGAGCTCCTCTTCCATTTCCCCTCCTCCCCGCGCTCGTTCCCGCACGCTAGCCGCCCTTTTCACCGGGGCCGTGAGCTCCTCACCGCCGGCGATGACGCGGACAAGGCTAGAGCCACCGGAGCTAGCTACCGAGCACGGCAATGTGCTCCACACCTCACCAGGAACCTAACTCACACACCAGCTTCCCCTCCCGTGCCCCCTAACGCCAACCCCGACCTCGCCCGAACTCCGGCCACCGCCGCGAGCTTGCCTCCGGTGAGCTCGGGCCACCTCAGCCCCTGCCGTTTGCACAGATGGATGCGGGCGAGTCCCAGCTCCACGTAGACGCCCTCATCCGCCCGTTTGGCCGCCGGAGCAAGAAATCCGAAGGCCTCCGCCGTCTCGGCCTCGCCGGCGTCAAGCCGTTGGCAGGTTAGGCCCTGCTGACCAGGGGTTTGACCCCCCCTGGGTCGATGACAGGTGGGGCCAGCCCCCCTGTTAATTAGTTTAGTTTATTTTAATTTAATTACCCCCCTGCTGACACTGACATGTGGGCCCTAGTGCCCTAATCTTTAATTAAACTAAACTAAACCCCCCTGTTTAACCTGTGACGCTGACATATGGGTCCCACAGGTCAGTTTGACCTGGACGGCGCCCGTTGACCTGCTGACGTCAGTATGAGGTCATGATGACGCAATAATTCCTTTCTGGAATTTAAATAATCTTAAATGATTTAATAATTTCAGAAAATAGCTAAAACTTCTAAAAATCATAGAAATTCAACCGTAACTCCAAATTAAATAATTTATATATGAAAAATTATCAGAAAAATTCAAGGAATCCATCTGTACCATTTTCATGCATGATAGAACAACTTATAGCTGCTGTTTAGCACAAATCAATTAAATGGCATTTGAATAATCACATATGGAGTTTAAATTTGAATCTTGTATTCAAACCAACTTCATTTAACCTGTTGCTAGATGCATTAGCTCAAAACACATTCATTTTGCCATGTCATGATCATGCATCATATTGTGCATTGCATTGATTGAGTTCCCTTCTGTGTTGCCGGTATTTGTCCCCTCTCGATAGACTGATACCGATGATGTGATCGTTGACACTGATGAAGACTCAATGTTATCTTCAGAAGTGCCAGGCAAGCAAAACCCCCTTGTTCATTCCGATAGAATCCTACTCTCTCGCTCCTGCTCTCTTTTACTGCATTAGGACAACACCGATTCATCTGTTTCTTGCTGCGGTAGCTGAACCCCTTTATCCTTTGCATGACCTGTCATTGCCACAGTAAATAGATGAAACCCACTAGCATGAGTAGGAGTTGTTTGAGCCCTGATGTGCCTACTCATTCATGCTTGTTTGTCATGCCTGCTACTGCTTAGAGTTGAGTCAGGTCTGATTCATCGGGGATGAATCAGAGGCGTGTGAACATGTCCTACTGTGTGTGAGCTAAGTGTGTGAACATGATTTGGTAAAGGTAGCGGTGAGAGGCCATGTAGGAGTACATGGTGGGTTGTCTCATTGCAGCCGTCTTCAGGAACTGAGTTCTGTGTTTGTGATCCATGACCAGTTACTACCACACATTGGGTTCCGGTAACTCGACCCCTCTCGACTTAATAATCAACATGATCTCTGTCCAGGAGTTGCAAATAGTTTCTGGTGTTTGTAGGTAGTGTTAGTAGTCTACCAAGTGGCACCCGGTACAGGTGGGCTTGGGACAGACTAGGCACAGTGGCACGGTGTACCAAGCGTACATCCACCCGTCGAGGTGGGCTTGGGAACCCTGCACACATCGTTTGGGGCCGTGAGCGACACCCCGGCCGGATCTCCTTGCGGATGGAACCCGAATAGGCGATAAACCTGGACTAGAGACTTGTTCGGTTAGTCAGGTCGTAGCCGACTCCCTCGCCCGGCTTCCGCTTGAAGGTTGCCGAGGTACATGACGTGTACAGGGCGATAAGTGGCGAAAGCGTGTGTGAAGAAGTACACCCCTGCAGGGTTAACATCATCTATTCGAATAGCCGGATTCCTCGGATATGGAAACTTGGACCCCTTGTACAGTTCATAGACAAGTGAAAGTGGATACTCTAAAATACGCAAGATAAGCGTGAGTGCTATGGATGGCGTTCTCGTAGGGAGACGGGAGCGGATCCATAGTGGTGTATTGGTTGGTGAATATGTGGACTCGTGTGCGCCACCTCAAAAGAGTTGCTTGCAGTCGTAGTTCAGGATAGCCACCGAGTCAAAGCTGGCTTGCTGCAGTCAAACTCCACCATCCCCTTTGTTCATAATGATGCATATGTAGATAGATCTGATGTAAGTCTTGCTGGGTACATTTGTACTCACGTTTGCCTATTTTATGTTTTTGCAGAGAGACTTCAGTCTCACTAGTAGTTCCGCTTGGACTTCGACGTTTAGCTTGTTACCTCAGCTACGATCTTGTGCCTCGGCAGGATCTGGTAGATAGTCAGGCTTCTCAACCTTTTTCATTTATAGTTGTCTGTACTCAGACATGTTAAGCTTCCGCTTGTGCTTTGACTTGTATGCTCTGATTGTTGGGTCATGAGACCCATGTTTGTAATATCTCGCCCCTCGGGGCCTATTGAATAATTACTTGAGTTGTAGAGTCATGTTGTGATGCCATGTTGTATCTGCACATATCGAGCATATTGTGTGTATGTTGTTGAAATGCTTGGTATGTGTGGGATCTGACTATCTAGTTGTTTATCCTTAGTAGCCTCTCTTACCGGGAAATGTCTCCTAGTGTTTCCACTGAGCCATGGTAGCTTGCTACTGCTCCGGAACACTTAGGCTGGCCGGCATGTGTCCTTCTTCGTTCCTGTGTCTGTCCCTTCGGGGAAATGTCACGCGATGAATACCGGAGTCCTGTTAGCCCGCTACAGCCCGGTTCACCGGAGTCCTGCTAGCCCAGTGCTACAGCCTGGATTTACTCGCTGATGACCGACACATTCGATGTTGGGTCATGGATGCCTGTCCCTGTAAGTTTGTGCCACTTTGGGTTTACGACTAGCCATGTCAGCCCGGGCTCCTTACCATATGGATGCTAGCGACACTATCATATACGTGTGCCAAAAGACGCAAACGGTCCCGGGCAAAGGTAAGGCGACACCCGTGGGAATACCGTGCGTGAGGCCGCAAAGTGATATGGGGTGTTACATGCTAGATCGATGTGGCATTGAGTCGGGGTCCTGACAGCGTTGGTATCAGAGCTTGACTGCCTGTAGGATTACCAAGCCAAACTGGTCGAAGTTGAGTCTAGAAATGCTTTAGTTATATGTAAGGGAATTGATTGTGGGATGGAACGTAAGGCTCTTTTTACTCCTTATACCTCATGGCCTTCTGATCTGAGTCATCATCTTCTCTTTTACGGGGATTAAGAACTAGGCTATTGTCACATCCCTAGTTCTGTCCTGACCTATGCTTGCTTCCATCTGTGCACCATATTTAAATTTTTGAAACTTGAACTGAGGGAAATTGGAAGCCTCAAAACCCTAAATAAAAGAAGGGCAAAAACCCTAAAAATCTCATTCATTGTTCCAAAATGCTCTTCTTAAATGTTTGATAATTTTTGGCAAGGGTTCTGGTCCCAACCAAAATATTGAACATTTTTAAGAATTTATTTTTGGGACTTTGAATTTAAATCATTAGCTATTTGAATTTGAATTATATTCATATAATTAGAATATAATTTCAAATACCCCTGAAATATTTTATAAGCTTTTGGAAAAGTCCATCTAGCAAAATAAAATTATTCAGAGGAGTTTTTGGCATTGTTTGAATTTGTTTAAATTCAAAAAAAAACGATGGCAAAAGATATTAAATAAAACAAAACAGAAGAAAAATATGAAACAGAACAGAACTTACCTGGCGCCGCTTACCTGTCCAGCCCAGCCGGCCCAGCTCCTCCCGCTGGCCCAGCCCACCGCCGCCTCCCTCCCCTGTCGCCTTCCTCCTCTGCCAGGAGGACGGGCACGCGCCCGGCGCGCGCGGCCACGCGCCCCGGCCACCTCCTCCCTGCCTGGCTGCCTCCTCCTCCCCTGGTTCCTCCCGCGACGCCACGCAGCCCCGACCCCCTCTCACTTCTCCCTCGCTCTCTGGACCCCCTCCTCCTCCTCTGCTCTCCCTCCCTCTCGTCACCGAACGCACCTGAGAGCGCCGCTCGCCGTAGCTATGACCACCGACCACCTCTCGTCCCGTGACCGTGCCCAGCAGCTCCGCAATCGAGCACCACATCCCCAAGCCGAAGGAAACGAGCCGGAGGGCTTTGCTTCGTCGCCAACATCGTCGTCTTCATCTCCGGTGCCCGGAGATCGCCGCCGTAAATTCGCGTCGTCCAGAGCTTCCCCGACCTCGTCGTCGACTCTGCTAGTCCGTACGTGAGCTCCTCTCCATTTCCCCCCTGTTCCCTTCCTCTAGCGCGTCCTCTAGCACCGATTCCGCCATGGCCGAAGCTCACCTCCGCCGAGCTCGCCGCCGGCGTAGCTCCGGTGACCATTTCGTCACCCCGGCGAGCCCTGCGCGTTCGTAGTTTCCCATAGAGCATGCCTAGCGCAAAAACTAGCCCGCTTGCTCTCTGCAGCATCAAACCCATGGTCGCCCGAACTCCGGCCGCCGCCGTCGTCGTAGTTGCCGTAGCTTCGGGCCACCCCAGCTCCATTCGCCGCCACCGCTGGATGCGGGCGAGTCCCAACTCCACGTAGACGCCCTCATCCGCCCGTTTGGCCGCCGGAGCAAGAAATCCGAAGGCCTCCGCCGTCTCGGCCTCGCCGACGTCAAGCCGCCGGCAGGTTAGGCCCTGCTGACCAGGGGTTTGACCCCCCCTGGGTCGATGACAGGTGGGGCCATCCCCCCTGTTAATTAGTTTAGTTTATTTTAATTTAATTACCCCCCTGCTGACACTGACATGTGGGCCCTAGTGCCCTAATCTTTAATTAAACTAAACTAAACCCCCCTGTTTAACCTGTGACGCTGACATATGGGTCCCACAGGTCAGTTTGACCTGGACGGCGCCCGTTGACCTGCTAACGTCACTATGAGGTCATGATGACGCAATAATTCCTTTCTGGAATTTAAATAAATCTTAAATGATTTAATAATTTCAGAAAATAGCTAAAACTTCTATAAATCATAGAAAATTAACCGTAACTCCAAATTAAATAAATTATATATAAAAAATTATCAGAAAAATTCAAGGAATCCATCTGTACCATTTTCATGCATGTTAGAACAACTTATAGGTGCTGTTTAGCACAAATCAATTAAATGGCATTTGAATAATCACATATGGAGTTTGAATTTGAATCTTGTATTCAAACCAACTTCATTTAATCTGTTGCTAGTTGCATTAGCCCAAAACACATTCATTTTGCCATGTCATGATCATGCATAATATTGTGCATTGCATTGATTGTGTTCCCTTCTGTGTTGCCGGTATTTGTCCCCTCTCGATAGACGTGATACCGATGATGCGATCGTTGACACTGATGAAGACTCAATGCTATCTTCAGAAGTGCCGGGCAAGCAAAACCCCCTTGTTCATTTCGATAAAATCCCACTCTCTCGCTCCTGCTCTCTTTTACTGCATTAGGACAACATCGATTCATCTGTTACTTGCTGCGGTAGCTGAACCCCTTTATCCTTTGCATGACCTGTCATTCCACAGTAAATAGATGAAACCCACTAGCATGAGTAGGAGTTGTTTGAGCCCTGTTGTGCCTACTCATTCATGTTTGTTTGTCATGCCTGCTACTGCTTAGAGTTGAGTCAGGTCTGATTCATCGGGGATGAATCAGAGGTGTGTGAACATGTCCTACTGTGTGTGAGCTAAGTGTGTGAACACGATTTGGTAAAGGTAGCGGTGAGAGGCCTTGTAGGAGTACATGGTGGGTTGTCTCATTGCAGCCGTCCTCAGGAACTGAGTTCTGTGTTTGTGATCCATGATTCAGCTACTACCACGCATTGGGCCCGAAACCAATGGACCCTCTCGGCTTCTTAATCACCCTTGTCCTCTGTCCAGGAGTTGCAAGTAGTTTCTGGTGTTTGTAGTATGCTGGAGGCCGTGCGCAGCGCTGACCGTAGGGGTGGGCTGTGATGCGGTAGGCACGTGGCATGGTGTACCGTGCGCCCGTTTGGTGTCTCGGGAACCCTGTTCACATCGTTTGGGGCTGTGAGCGAAACTCCGGCCGGATCTCCTCATGGATGGAACCCGAATAGGTGATAAACCTGGACTAGAGACTCGAGTGTTTAGGCAGGCCGTGGCCGACACCCACGTTGGGCTTCCGCTTGAAGGTTGCCGAGTACATGTCGTGTAAACGGCGGTAAGTGGTGAGAGCGTGTGTGAAGAAGTACACCCCTGCAGGGTTAATATGATCTATTCGAATAGCCGTGTCCGCGGAAAAGGACTTCTGGGTTGCTTATATCAGTTCATAGACAAGTGAAAGTGGATACTCTAAAATACGCAAGATAAGCGTGAGTGCTATGGATGGCGTTCTCGTAGGGAGACGGGAGCGGTTCCATAGTGGTGTATTGATATGGTGAATATGTGGACTCGTGTGCGCCACCTCAAAAGAGTTACATTGCAGTCGTAGTTCAGGATAGCCACCGAGTCAAAGCTGGCTTGCTGCAGTTAAACCCCACCATCCCCCTTGTTGATAATGATGCATATGTAGTTAGTTCTGATGTAAGTCTTGCTGGGTACATTTGTACTCACGTTTGCTCATTTTATGTTTTTGCAGAGAGACTTCGGTCTCGCTAGTAGTTTCGCGTGGACTTCGACGTTTAGCTTGTTACCTCAGCTACGATCTTGTGCCCTCGGCAGGATCTGATAGATAGTCAGGCTTCTCAGCCTTTTTCATTTATAGATGTCTGTACTCAGACATGATAGCTTCCGCTTGTGCTTTGACTTGTATGCTCTGATTGTTGGGTCATGAGACCCATGTTTGTAATATCTCGCTCCTCGGAGCCTATTGATTAAAATACTTGATTTGTAGAGTCATGTTGTGATGCCATGTTGTATTTGCACATATCGAGCATATTGTGTGTATGTTATTGAAATGCTTGGTATGTGTGGGATCTGACCATCTAGTTGTTTATCTTTAGTAGCCTCTCTTACCGGGAAATGTCTCCTAGTGTTTCCACTGAGCCATGGTAGCTTGCTACTGCTCCGGAACACTTAGGCTGGCCGGCATGTGTCCTTCTTCGTTCCTGTGTCTGTCCCTTCGGGGAAATGTCACGCGATGAATACCGGAGTCCTGTTAGCCCGCTACAGCCCGGTTCAACGGAGTCCTGCTAGCCCAGTGCTACAGCCTGGATTCACTCGCTGATGACCGACACGTTCGATGCTGGGTCATGGATGCCTGTCCCTGTAAGTCTGTGCCACTTTGGGTTTACGACTAGTCATGTCAGCCCGGGCTCCTTATCATATGGATGCTAGCGACACTATCATATACGTGAGCCAAAAGGCGCAAACGGTCCCGGGCAAAGGTAAGGCGACACCCGTGGGGATACCGTGCGTGAGGCCGCAAAGTGATATGAGGTGCTACAGGCTAGATCGATGTGACATCGAGTCGGGGTCCTGACAGCGTTGGTATCAGAGCTTGACTGCCTGTAGGATTACCAAGCCAAACTGGTCGAAGTTGAGTCTAGAAATTCTTTAGTTATATAAGGGAATTGATTGTGGGATGGAACGTAAGGCTCTTTTTACTCCTTATACCTCATGGCCTTCTGATCTGAGTCATCATCTTCTCTTCTACGGGGATTAAGAACTAGGCTATCTCTTCTTTCTATTAGGATCACATGTTACTAATCAGTAGACTTATAAGATTGTTGGATTTAAGTCTTAGTTCAGTTCCTACTACTTCCGTATGTTAATTGTTGATCTCGAAACCTTGATATTGTGCTTCTGAGTGGTTATGCCACCATTTTTGTGAATGTCTCAAATCTTTTCTGAGCATTTACAGCCGTTATGTTGTCCGAGTCATCCCAGGTTTCTAAATAGTCCGATGCATTTGCAAATCCCTTCCTTCTGTTTCCGATGTGCCTTTGGTCAGATTAATCACACAAATTAGTGAGTTGAGGTACTTTATTGCCTCGACATATATGTTGGAATAATTATTATGACCCTAGGTGTTTTAGGGAGTCACCTAGTAATCTAGCAACGTTTTGTGTTCCCAGTGTGAAGATTCTGGCCTTTATTATCGAAAGCATCCTGTGATGCCATTTAGTTAGTAGGCATTCTATTCCTGGGTTCTTGAACCCGAGATTCACTCTACTTACTTCATGTTGATAGTGTTTGCTAGTCCCTTTAGGATATTAGTAACCTTGCGATAGTCCTCGAGGTCCGTGGTATATCCTTCTTCCAAATACCATGAACCACTTACGGCAAAAGTTTGTTGGATCAAAAGATCACAACAGGAGTGCTCTCGATGGGTTCTCCATTCATAATTGTGACTCTGCCAGTTCTACCTTTCCGCATGGATTGCCCGGAAGAAATATGTTGAATTCGTTCGACATGCCAAACCATGCATCCACAACTCAGAAAATCGTATGTTCCATTGAGTTGTTCTCTTTAGTTGCATTCTGACCTTCGTCTATCAATTGATAGTCAAGAGTATGCGTGCGTTCGTTTGTCGATGCCTATTACTCTTGTGGCCCGTCAAGCCATTCCGTCCTGAATGACTAGGAGAAGCAAACTCCAGTACCTCATCCATATCTAGGATTGGGTCAAAGTAGTTGTATTCCGCAGATCAAACGCCAATCCAGCTTTTGGTTCTGTTCTACCTTGGAGTATTACCCCCTTTATGTCAGAATTGTCATGAGAACTGCACCAACTCGCATGAATTTTGACGTAGTGATACTTCTCACCATCATTAGTCATTCCTCGGTCCTCGTGTTGATGCAACCGGAATACCGACAAATGAATTGTGATGTGTGAAATCAATACTCCTAGCAACCTCGTTGCTTGGTAGCTAAAGGATAATAATTTTATCCTTAGTATGTTGGTTATTGAATCACCATTCTAAGATTGATCGTGCTACCTAGTCCTTATTTCCTGGTGCACTCTTTGATTGATGGGTTAGGATTTGTCAAGTCCTCGCTCATTTGATCATATCATCTTGCCCTGAAAAGCAAGATTGTTCTCGAGCTTAGTAACATATCGGTGGTTCGTGATTTTCCGAAGATCTTCTCGGAAGTACTACCAGGTTGTCACCTGACCGCTATGTTGAGCTCGTGATCAAGTTGGTTTAATGTAAACCACCCTTTCTCCAAGAATCCGTGTTGGATACCCCTGAGCTAGTTGGTTAAGCTAAATGACAACTTGGAGAGTTGGAAGATAAAAGCTTGCCTGACTTAGTTCGTTCCAAAGGGATATTCTTGTGTAGTGTGTGTTGAAAGAAGATGATATCTTCATCGATTGGTCCCTGTGATCAGTTGCTGGACCTATTGTCTTATCAATCCCTTGATTTGAGTGTGGGCTATCGTCAAATCAAATCAGTACCAACGATGCTCGTAATGTTGTCCTACTCGTGGTTGATCCCTCGAGCATACACCATTACATCTTTGGTCTGACCAATGCTATCACCGTGTTCACATGATGGTGGAAGTCCAGTGATATGGAAATTCCGATGAGTTGCTGTTGAGCCCATCAGTAGCATTTTGTCTCCCCCCATGAATCATGTTGAACATCAACCTAGTGTTGGAAACTTGTGTAAGCATTTCTTCGTGTTTCGCTCATGAAGCATATGTTTGGATGAAAGTAGTGACTTTCCCTAATTCATGTGCATATGATGCAAGTTGCCGCCATGAATTCGAGGAAGATTGTTTTGCTTCCTTGGAATCATCCCAAATCAGTCATGCACACGTGCGAAGTATTCTGTGGTCTGGAGACCTGCAACCTTCATTCCATATGTGTCCCGAGCACACCAAGCCACTGATTGATTTGTTCAAGGAGAAGAAGTTCCTTCATAAGAGCTAATCATATGACTTATGCAAGGACTTCGTTATCCACGGTGATGGTTCCCAACCAGAACTCGGTAGTGTTTTATTGTAAGACTACCACGTGGTCATGCTTGTCTGGGACAACGTGTTCACATGTTTGTAGCAGAACGAGCTCATGCTTTGGAGCTTACTATCGTAGTTCATTCCCCAAGAATCTCGCAATGTCATCTCGTCGATTTGTGTTGCAAACTTTCTTTTTCTTCCTAGACTCGATGAGTCTGGAATATCCTGACACCAACCAGATCTGAATCTCAGGCAGATATGATGGTTTGGAACATTTCCCAAAAACTATAATATCGGTCCCTCGGAAACCGGTAAAGTGGATGTCATGGCCAACACACCCAACCGGAAGACCTGTTATTATAATATCTTGATTGAGGAAGTTGGCCACCTCCCCATAAGGATTTCGTAGGATTTACTCCCTAGTTGCCCCTATGGATTTTTGTGTTCCCGAAGTCCGACCTTTACTTGATTTTCTAGATACCAAACCATTTCAATGAATGGGATATGCTAGCACATCAAGGAGAACATTAGAAGCAGAGTGCTACATGTCTCTCGGTCGATCATCCAGATTTTATTTCCTTGGCCCCGTCAAGGGTGAAATCTGAGAAAGTGTTATCCTCTTTTGCATCTGCATCGTCCGTCGCTATTCATCATGGTAGTATGTTGTGTTGTCAGCATCCTTGACACGGATGTTGGTAAAACCTTGATGATTATGGAAATGCTCAAGTTCTTGAGAGCACGCACAAGCGCTAGGTGTTATCGCCGGCACTAACCGGGATTGCTCCTAGTCTCGTCGGTTATGCTATAACCACTCCAACAGTGAATTCACTCTTTATTGTTGGGTTCTTCCCCAGTTACTAGAATCATTCCCAGCATTTGCATTTTGTTCCCAGCTTGCACCGCCAATGTGCCATTCTACCATGGATCCCTTCCATTTCCGGTGATAAGCAAATTCATCCATTGCGTTGTCTTCAACAAGGTAATCCACATCATCCAAGTCCGAGTATGCCATTCTACCGACCCCCTCCAAATGATCGCTCGAGAATTGCCTTAGGCTGGTTTAAAGAGTTTCAATGATCTCTGGATCAAAGGTAATTCTTTCTGCCACTTAAGGTAATAATCTACGAATCACCCTCCTCCAGGATGTTTCGTCGTGATATCATGGCAACTCAACTTCTCGCTACGTTGACAATCGTTTACCACCTTCTAAAGGTGTGGAATTGTTGTCTACCTAGTGAACCTTCGTCATCCGCTTCTTTCCACCCCTCTTGATGTGTATCTCGTGTCTCAACCCGAGAGATGGTTCTATGTCTCATTCCGTGAGTTAATCCTGAGTTGTTCGATCTTCGAGGAGATCGACCCTTCTAGAGTCTCCTTCTTCCCTCCATGTCATGTTGACAAGATTTCTCAGAGCAAGACTTCAAGACAATAATGGTGATCGAATCAACGCTCTTATGAAGTGCACCCTGGATCGTGAAGATTATACTAGTTGCGTTTCCCCTTCACCTTACCCTACGCTTGAATCTCGAGACGAGATTCTTGTTTAGTGGGGGTGAGTTGTCACATCCCTAGTTCTGTCCTGACCTATGCTTGCTTCCATCTGTGCATCATATTTAAATTTTTGAAACTTGAACTGAGGGAAATTGGAAGCCTCAAAACCCTAAATAAAAGAAGGGCAAAAACCCTAAAAATCTCATTCATTGTTCCAAAATGCTCTTCTTAAATGTTTGATAATTTTTGGCAAGGGTTCTGGTCCCAACCAAAATATTGAACATTTTTAAGAATTTATTTTTGGGACTTTGAATTTAAATCATTAGCTATTTGAATTTGAATTATATTCATATAATTAGAATATAATTTCAAATACCCCTGAAATATTTTATAAGATTTTGGAAAAGTCCATCTAGCAAAATAAAATTCTTCAGAGGAGTTTTTGGCATTGTTTGAATTTGTTTAAATTCAAAAAAAACAATGGCAAAAGATATTAAATAAAACAAAACAGAAGAAAAATATGAAACAGAACAGAACTTACCTGGCGCCGCTTACCTGTCCAGCCCAGCCGGCCCAGCTCCTCCCGCTGGCCTAGCCCACCGCCGCCTCCCTCCCCTGTCGCCTTCCTCCTCTGCCAGGAGGACGGGCACGCGCCCGGCGCGCGCGGCCACGCGCCCCGACCACCTCCTCCCTGCCTGGCTGCCTCCTCCTCCCCTGGTTCCTCCCGCGACGCCACGCAGCCCCGACCCCCTCTCACTTCTCCCTCGCTCTCTGGACCCCCTCCTCCTCCTCTGCTCTCCCTCCCTCTCGTCACCGAACGCACCTGAGAGCGCCGCTCGCCGTAGCTATGACCACCGACCACCTCTCGTCCCGTGACCGTGCCCAGCAGCTCCGCAATCGAGCACCACATCCCCAAGCCGAAGGAAACGAGCCGGAGGGCTTTGCTTCGTCGCCAACGTCGTCGTCTTCATCTCCGGTGCCCGGAGATCGCCGCCGTAAATTCGCGTCGTCCAGAGCTTCCCCGACCTCGTCGTCGACTCTGCTAGTCCGTACGTGAGCTCCTCTCCATTTCCCCCCTGTTCCCTTCCTCTAGCGCGTCCTCTAGCACCGATTCTGCCATGGCCGAAGCTCACCTCCGCCGAGCTCGCCGCCGGTGTAGCTCCGGTGACCATTTGGTCACCCCGGCGAGCCCTGCGCGTTCGTAGTTTCCCATAGAGCATGCCTAGCGCAAAAACTAGCCCGCTTGCTCTCTACAACATCAAACCCGTGGTCGCCCGAACTCCGGCCGCCGCCGTCGTCGTAGTTGCCGTCGCTTCGGGCCACCCCAGCTCCATTCGCCGCCACCGCTGGATGCGGGCGAGTCCCAGCTCCACGTAGACGCCCTCATCCGCCCGTTTGGCCGCCGGAGCAAGAAATCCGAAGGCCTCCGCCGTCTCGGCCTCGCCGGCGTCAAGCCGCCGGCAGGTTAGGCCCTGCTGACCAGGGGTTTGACCCCCCCTGGGTCGATGACAGGTGGGGCCAGCCCCCCTGTTAATTAGTTTAGTTTATTTTAATTTAATTACCCCCCTGCTGACACTGACATGTGGGCCCTAGTGCCCTAATCTTTAATTAAACTAAACTAAACCCCCCTGTTTAACCTGTGACGCTGACATATGGGTCCCACAGGTCAGTTTGACCTGGACGGCGCCCATTGACCTGCTGACGTCACTATGAGGTCATGATGACGCAATAATTCCTTTCTGGAATTTAAATAAATCTTAAATGATTTAATAATTTCAGAAAATAGCTAAAACTTCTATAAATCATAGAAAATTAACCGTAACTCCAAATTAAATAAATTATATATAAAAAATTATCAGAAAAATTCAAGGAATCCATCTGTACCATTTTCATGCATGTTAGAACAACTTATAGGTGCTGTTTAGCACAAATCAATTAAATGGCATTTGAATAATCACATATGGAGTTTGAATTTGAATCTTGTATTCAAACCAACTTCATTTAATCTGTTGCTAGTTGCATTAGCCCAAAACACATTCATTTTGCCATGTCATGATCATGCATCATATTGTGCATTGCATTGATTGTGTTCCCTTCTGTGTTGCCGGTATTTGTCCCCTCTCAATAGACGTGATACCGATGATGCGATCGTTGACCCTGATGAAGACTCAATGCTATCTTCAGAAGTGCCAGGCAAGCAAAACCCCCTTGTTCATTTCGATAAAATCCCACTCTCTCGCTCCTGCTCTCTTTTACTGCATTAGGACAACATCGATTCATCTGTTACTTGCTGCGGTAGCTGAACCCCTTTATCCTTTGCATGACCTGTCATTCCATAGTAAATAGATGAAACCCACTAGCATGAGTAGGAGTTGTTTGAGCCCTGTTGTGCCTACTCATTCATGTTTGTTTGTCATGCCTGCTACTGCTTAGAGTTGAGTCAGGTCTGATTCATCGGGGATGAATCAGAGGTGTGTGAACATGTCCTACTGTGTGTCAGCTAAGTGTGTGAACACGATTTGGTAAAGGTAACGGTGAGAGGCCATGTAGGAGTACATGGTGGGTTGTCTCATTGCAACCGTCCTCAGGAACTGAGTTCTGTGTTTGTGATCCATGATTCAGCTACTACCACGCATTGGGCCCGAAACCAATGGACCCTCTCGGCTTCTTAATCACCCTTGTCCTCTGTCCAGGAGTTGCAAGTAGTTTCTGGTGTTTGTAGTATGCTGGAGGCCGTGCACAGCGCTGACCGTAGGGGTGGGCTGTGATGCGGTAGGCACATGGCACGGTGTACCGTGCGCCCGTTTGGTGTCTCGGGAACCCTGTTCACATCGTTTGGGGCTGTGAGCGAAACTCCGGCCGGATCTCCTCATGGATGGAACCCGAATAGGCGATAAACCTGGACTAGAGACTCGAGTGTTTAGGCAGGCCGTGGCCGACACCCACGTTGGGCTTGCGCTTGAAGGTTGCCGAGTACATGTCGTGTAAACGGCGGTAAGTGGTGAGAGCGTGTGTGAAGAAGTACACCCCTGCAGGGTTAATATGATCTATTCGAATAGCCGTGTCCGCGGAAAAGGACTTCTGGGTTGCTTATATCAGTTCATAGACAAGTGAAAGTGGATACTCTAAAATACGCAAGATAAGCGTGAGTGCTATGGATGGCGTTCTCGTAGGGAGACGAGAGCGGTTCCATAGTGGTGTATTGATATGGTGAATATGTGGACTCGTGTGCGCCACCTCAAAAGAGTTACATTGCAGTCGTAGTTCAGGATAGCCACCGAGTCAAAGCTGGCTTGCTGCAGTTAAACCCCACCATCCCCCTTGTTGATAATGATGCATATGTAGTTAGTTCTGATGTAAGTCTTGCTGGGTACATTTGTACTCACGTTTGCTCATTTTATGTTTTTGCAGAGAGACTTCGGTCTCGCTAGTAGTTTCGCCTGGACTTCGACGTTTAGCTTGTTACCTCAGCTACGATCTTGTGCCCTCGGCAGGATCTGATAGATAGTCAGGCTTCTCAGCCTTTTTCATTTATAGATGTCTGTACTCAGACATGATAGCTTCCGCTTGTGCTTTGACTTGTATGCTCTGATTGTTGGGTCATGAGACCCATGTTTGTAATATCTCGCTCCTCGGAGCCTATTGATTAAAATACTTGATTTGTAGAGTCATGTTGTGATGCCATGTTGTATTTGCACATATCGAGCATATTGTGTGTATGTTATTGAAATGCTTGGTATGTGTGGGATCTGACCATCTAGTTGTTTATCTTTAGTAGCCTCTCTTACCGGGAAATGTCTCCTAGTGTTTCCACTGAGCCATGGTAGCTTGCTACTGCTCCGGAACACTTAGGCTGGCTGGCATGTGTCCTTCTTCGTTCCTGTGTCTGTCCCTTCGGGGAAATGTCACGCGATGAATACCGGAGTCCTGTTAGCCCGCTACAGCCCGGTTCACCGGAGTCCTGCTAGCCCAGTGCTACAGCCTGGATTCACTCGCTGATGACCGACACGTTCGATGCTGGGTCATGGATGCCTGTCCCTGTAAGTCTGTGCCACTTCGGGTTTACGACTAGTCATGTCAGCCCGGGCTCCTTATCATATGGATGCTAGCGACACTATCATATACGTGAGCCAAAAGGTGCAAACGGTCCCGGGCAAAGGTAAGGCGACACCCGTGGGGATACCGTGCGTGAGGCCGCAAAGTGATATGAGGTGCTACAGGCTAGATCGATGTGACATCGAGTCGGGGTCCTGACAGCTATCTCTTCTTTCTATTAGGATCACGTGTTACTAATCCGTAGACTTATAAGATTGTTGGATTTAAGTCTCAGTTCAGTTCCTACTACTTCCGTACGTTAACTGTTGATCTAGAAACCTTGATATTGTGCTTCTGAGTGGTTATGCCACCATTGTTGTGAATGTCTCAAATATTTTCTGAGCATTTACAGCCGTTATGCTGTCCGAGTCATCCCAGGTTTCTAAATAGTCGGATGCATTGCAAATCCCTTCCCCCTGTTTCCGATGTGCCTTTGGTCAGATTACTCACACAAATCAGTGAGTTGAGGTACTTTATTGCCTTGACATATATGTTGGAGCTAGTATTATGACCTAGGTGTCTTTGGGGATCATCTAGTAATTTAGCCATGATTTGTGTTCCCAGTGCGATGATTCTGGCCATCATTCTCGAAAGCATCCCGTGATGCTACTTAGTAGTAGGTATTCTACTCCTTGGGTTTTGAACCCGAGATTCACCCTACTTACCTCGTGTTTATAGTGTTGCTAGTTCCTTTAGGATATTAGTAACCTTTGCGATAGTCCTTGAAGTCCGTGGTATCTTCTTCTTCCAAATACCATGAACTACTTATGGCAGAAGTTCCTCGTTGAACTGAAATATCACAACAGGATTATTTTTGATGAGTTCTCCATTATATATTGTGGCTCTGCCAGTTCTACCTTTCCGCATGGGTTATCCGGAAGAAATATGTTGAACTTGGTTCGACATACTAATCTATGCATCCACAACTCAGAAAATTATATGTTCCTTTGAGTTGTTCTCTTTAGTTGCATTCTGACCTTCGTCTATCAATTGATAGTCAGGAGTAATTGTGCATTCGTGTTATCAATCCTTATTACTCTTGTGGTCTGTCAAGCCATTCTGTCCTGAATGACTAGGAGAAGCAAACTCCAGTACCTCATCCATATTCAGGATTGGGTCAAAGCAGTTGTACTCCGCAGATCAAATACTAATCCAGCTTTGTTCTGTTCCACCCTGGAGTGTTACCATCTTTATATTAAGATTATCATGGGAATGGCACACCATCCTATGAATTCTTGATTTAGTGATACTCTCGCCATCATTACTCATTCCTCGGTTTCGTGTTGTCGTAACCGGAATGCCGACAAGTGAGTCGTGGTGTGTGAAATCAATACTCCCAGCAACCTCGTTGCTGGGTAGTTAAAGGACAATAATTTCATTTTAGTGTGTTGGTTATTGAATCACCATTCTAAGATTGATCGTGCTACCTAGTCCTTATTTCCTGGTGCACTCTTTGATTGATGAGTTAGGATTTTGTCAAGTCCTCGCTCATTTGATCATATCATCTTGCCCTGAAAAGTAAGATTGTTCTCGAGCTTAGTAACATATCGGTGGTTCGTGATTTCCGAAGATCTTCTCGGAAGTATTACCAGGTTGTCACCTGACCGCTATGTTGAGCTCGTGATCAAGTTGGTTTCTTGTGAACCACCTTCTCTCCAAGAATCGGTGTTAGATATCCCTGAGCTAGTTGGTTAAGCTAAACGACAACTTGGAGGGTTGGAAGATAAAAGCTTGCCTGACTTAGTTCGTTCCAAAGGGATATTCTTGTGTAGTGTGTGTTGAAGAAAGATGATATCTTCATCGAATGGTCCCTGTGATCAGTTGCTGGACCTATCGTCTTATCAATTCTTTGATTTGAGTGTGGGCTATCGTCAAATCAAGTCAGAACCAACGATGCTCGTAATGTTGTCTTATTCGTGGTTGATCCCTCGAGCATACACCATTACATCTTTGGTCTGACCAATGCTATCACTTGTTCACTTAACTATGGAATTCCTTTTAAAAGGAAACCCAGATGAATAGTTGTTGAGCCCATTGACAACATCCTTATCTCCTCGATGATTTTGTTGGACAATAAGTTAGTGTTGGAAACTTTTGAAGCATTTGTTCATGCTAGCTCATGAAGCATATGTTCAGATGTAAGAAGTGACTTCCTCTAGTTCATGTGCATTTGATGCAAGTTGCCGCCCTGGACTCGAGAAAATCAATGTTGCTTCCTCTGGAATCATCGCAAGTCAGTCATGCACACGTGCGAAGTATTCTGTGGTCTGGAGACTTGCAACCTTCATTCCATATGTGTATCCTAGCACACCAAGCCACTGACTGATTTGTTCAAGGAGAAGGAGTATCTTCATAAAAGCTAATCCGGACTTATGAAAGAACTTCGATATCCTCGTTGATGGTTCCCCCTCCTGAACTCGGTAGTGTTTTATTGTAAGACTACCATGTGGGCATGCTTGTCTGGGACAACGTGTTCACATGTTTGTAGCAGAACCAGCTCATGTTTTGGAGCTTGCTATCATAGTTCATTTCCCGAGAATCTCGCAACGTCATCTCGTCGATTTGTGTTGCAAACTTTCGTTTTCCTTCCTAGACTTGATGAGTCTGGAATATCCTGACACCAACCAGATCTGAATCGCGGGCAGATATGATGGTTGGAACATTTCCCAAGAACTATAATATTGGTCCTTCGATAGCTGGTAAAGTGGATGTCGTGGCCAGCACCACCCAGCCGAAAGACCTATTATTATAGTATCTTGATCAAAGAAGTTGGCCACCTCCCCATAAGGATTTCGCAGGATTTACCTCCGTAGTTATTCCTTATGGATTCTTGTGCTCCCGAAGTCCGACCTTTTTACTTGATGTTCTAGATATCAAACCATATCTATGAATGGGTTACACTAGCACATCAAGGAGAACATTAGAAGCGGAGTGCTAAATGTCTCTCGGTCGATCATCCAGATTTTGTTTCCTTGGCCTCGCTAGGGTGAAATCTGAGTTGATGTTATCTTCCTTCGCAGCTGCATCGTCCATCGCTATTCATCATGGTAGTATGTTGTGTTGTCAGCACCCTTGACGAGGTTGTTGATAAAACCTTGATGATTGTGGAAATGCTCAAGTTCTTGAGAGCACGCACAAGCGCTAGGTGTTATCATCAGCACTAACTGGGTTTGCTCTCAGTTTCTTCGGCAAATGCTATGACCTTTTCAAACAGTGAATTCACTCTCTGTTGTTTGGTTCTTCCCTAGTTACCAGAATCATTCCTAGCATTTGCATTTTGTTCCCAGCTTGCACCGCCAATGTGCCGTTCTACCATGGGTCTCCTCCATTTCCGGTGATAAGCAAATTCATCCATTACGTTGTCTTCAACAAGGTAATCCACATCATCCAAGTCCGAGTATGCCATTCTACCGACCCCCGCCAATCGATTGCTGTGATTTGCCTTAGGCTGATATAGAGAGTCTAAATGATCTCTATATCAAAGGTAATTCTTTTTGCCACTTAAGGGGATATTTCTACGAGTCACCGTCCCTAAGGTGCCTCGTTGTGGTATCATGGCAACTCAACTCCTCGCTACATTGATAATCGTTTACCACCTTTTTAGGTGTGGAATCATTGTCTACCTAGTGAACCTTCGTCATCTGTTCCACTCCATTCCTCTAAAGGTGTGCTTCGTCTCTCAGCTTGAGAGATATTTCCATGTCTCAAACCATGAGTTGATCCTAAGTTGTTCGATCTTCGAGGAGACCGATCCTTCTAGAGTTTTCCTTTCCTCTTCTTGTCATGATTAGCTGAAGTTCTCAGAGCAAGACGACAAGACAAAGATGGTGTTCAAATCAATTCATTTGAAGTGCAACCTGGATCGTGAAGATTGTACAAGTTTGCGTTTTCCCTTCATCCTACCCTACGCTTGAATCTCGAGACGAGATTCTTGTTTAGTGGGGGTGAGTTGTCACATCCCTAGCTGCTGGTAGTGCTCTAGGCTAGCTCATGTGTGCATCATGTTTAAATTCTGAAAATTTGAACTGAGGGAATTTTGGAAGCCTCAAAAACTTAAATAAAAGAGGGGCAAAAACCCTAGAAATCTCATTCATTGCTCCAAAATGCTCTTCTTAAATGTTTGATAATTTTTGGTAAGGGTTCTGGTCCCAACCAAAATATTGAACATTTTTAAGGAATTATTTTTGGGACTTTGGATTTAATTCATTAGCTATTTGAATTTGAATTATATTCATATAATTAGAATATAATTTCAAATACCCCTGATATATTTTATAAGCTTTTGGAAAAGTCCATTTAGCAATATAAAATATTCAGAGGAGTTTTTGGCATTGTTTGAATTATTTTAAATTCAAAACAGTGGCAAAATAAATTAAATAAAACAAAACAGAAGAAAAAAATAAAAAGAACAGAAGCCTACCTGGGCCACTTACCTGTAGCCGGCCCAGCTGGCCAGCCCATCTGGCCGGCCCAGCCCACCTCCTTCCCCCCCTTGTCATCTTCCTCCTTTGCCAGGAGGACGAACAGAGGCGAGGCGTGGCGCGCGCCCGAGAGGCCTCGGCCACCTCCTGCTTCCCCCTGGCCACCTCCTGCTTCCTCTCGTCGCCCTGGACCCCGTCCGCGACGCCACGCACCCCCCCCAGGCCTCTCACTCTCTCCCCGAGCTCCTCTCTTCCTCTGGCTCTCTCGCGCGCAGCCACCGAACACACCCGTCACCGCCGACGAGCATCACCGCGGCCACCGTCCACCCCGTGCCTCTCCGATGAGTTCAGAGGAACCGCCATCGCCTTCTGCGTCTTCTACACCAACCCATTCGACCGCGGGAGCCCTGTAGCGTCTTCCCGGAGCTCGTCCCCAACCTTCGGCCGCCGGCGAACTTCCGAGGATTCGCGAGCTCCAGCCCCTCCCCGGCCTCGCCGTTGCCTCTACCGGATCCGCTGTGAGCTCCTCTTCCATTTCCCCTCCTCCCCGCGCTCGTTCCCGCACGCTAGCCGCCCTTTTCACCGGGGCCGTGAGCTCCTCACCGCCGGCGATGACGCGGACAAGGCCAGAGCCACCGGAGCTAGCTACCGAGCACGGCAACGTGCTCCACACCTCACCAGGAACCTAACTCACACACCAGCTTCCCCTCCCGTGCCCCCTAACGCCAACCCCGACCTCGCCCGAACTCCGGCCACCTCAGCTTGCCTCCGGTGAGCTCGGGCCACCTCAGCCCCTGCCGTTTGCACAGATGGATGCGGGCGAGTCCCAGCTCCACGTAGACGCCCTCATCCGCCCGTTTGGCCGCCGGAGCAAGAAATCCGAAGGCCTCCGCCGTCTCGGCCTCGCCGGCGTCAAGCCGCCGGCAGGTTAGGCCCTGCTAACCAGGGGTTTGACCCCCCCTGGGTCGATGACAGGTGGGGCCAGCCCCCCTGTTAATTAGTTTAGTTTATTTTAATTTAATTACCCCCCTGCTGACACTGACATGTGGGCCCTAGTGCCCTAATCTTTAATTAAACTAAACTAAACCCCCCTGTTTAACCTGTGACGCTGACATATGGGTCCCACAGGTCAGTTTGACCTGGACGGCGCCCGTTGACCTGCTGATGTCACTATGAGGTCATGATGACGCAATAATTCCTTTCTGGAATTTAAATAATCTTAAATGATTTAATAATTTCAGAAAATAGCTAAAACTTCTAAAAATCATAGAAATTCAACCGTAACTCCAAATTAAATAATTTATATATGAAAAATTATCAGAAAAATTCAAGGAATCCATCTGTACCATTTTCATGCATGATAGAACAACTTATAGCTGCTGTTTAGCACAAATCAATTAAATGGCATTTGAATAATCACATATGGAGTTTAAATTTGAATCTTGTATTCAAACCAACTTCATTTAACCTGTTGCTAGATGCATTAGCTCAAAACACATTCATTTTGCCATGTCATGATCATGCATCATATTGTGCATTGCATTGATTGAGTTCCCTTCTGTGTTGCCGGTATTTGTCCCCTCTCGATAGACGTGATACCGATGATGTGATCGTTGACACTGATGAAGACTCAATGTTATCTTCAGAAGTGCCAGGCAAGCAAAACCCCCTTGTTCATTCCGATACAATCCTACTCTCTCGCTCCTGCTCTCTTTTACTGCATTAGGACAACACCGATTCATCTGTTTCTTGCTGCGGTAGCTGAACCCCTTTATCCTTTGCATGACCTGTCATTGCCACAGTAAATAGATGAAACCCACTAGCATGAGTAGGAGTTGTTTGAGCCCTGATGTGCCTACTCATTCATGCTTGTTTGTCATGCCTGCTACTGCTTAGAGTTGAGTCAGGTCTGATTCATCGGGGATGAATCAGAGGCGTGTGAACATGTCCTACTGTGTGTGAGCTAAGTGTGTGAACATGATTTGGTAAAGGTAGCGGTGAGAGGCCATGTAGGAGTACATGGTGGGTTGTCTCATTGCAGCCGTCTTCAGGAACTGAGTTCTGTGTTTGTGATCCATGACCAGTTACTACCACACATTGGGTTCCGGTAACTCGACCCCTCTCGACTTATTAATCAACATGATCTCTGTCCAGGAGTTGCAACTAGTTTCTGGTGTTTGTAGGTAGTGTTAGTAGTCTACCAAGTGGCACCCGGTACAGGTGGGCTTGGGACAGACTAGGCACAGTGGCACGGTGTACCAAGCGTACATCCACCCGTCGAGGTGGGCTTGGGAACCCTGCACACATCGTTTGGGGCCGTGAGCGACACCCCGGCCGGATCTCCTTGCGGATGGAACCCGAATAGGCGATAAACCTGGACTAGAGACTTGTTCGGTTAGTCAGGTCGTGGCTGACTCCCTCGCCCGGCTTCCGCTTGAAGGTTGCCGAGGTACATGACGTGTACAGGGCGATAAGTGGCGAAAGCGTGTGTGAAGAAGTACACCCCTGCAGGGTTAACATCATCTATTCGAATAGCCGGATTCCTCGGATATGGAAACTTGGACCCCTTGTACAGTTCATAGACAAGTGAAAGTGGATACTCTAAAATACGCAAGATAAGCGTGAGTGCTATGGATGGCGTTCTCGTAGGGAGACGGGAGCGGATCCATAGTGGTGTATTGGTTGGTGAATATGTGGACTCGTGTGCGCCACCTCAAAAGAGTTGCTTGCAGTCGTAGTTCAGGATAGCCACCGAGTCAAAGCTGGCTTGCTGCAGTCAAACTCCACCATCCCCTTTGTTGATAATGATGCATATGTAGATAGATCTGATGTAAGTCTTGCTAGGTACATTTGTACTCACGTTTTCCTATTTTATGTTTTTGCAGAGAGACTTCAGTCTCACTAGTAGTTCCGCTTGGACTTCGACGTTTAGCTTGTTACCTCAGCTACGATCTTGTGCCTCGGCAGGATCTGGTAGATAGTCAGGCTTCTCAGCCTTTTTCATTTATAGTTGTCTGTACTCAGACATGTTAAGCTTCCGCTTGTGCTTTGACTTGTATGCTCTGATTGTTGGGTCATGAGACCCATGTTTGTAATATCTCGCCCCTCGGGGCCTATTGAATAATTACTTGAGTTGTAGAGTCATGTTGTGATGCCATGTTGTATCTGCACATATCGAGCATATTGTGTGTATGTTGTTGAAATGCTTGGTATGTGTGGGATCTGACTATCTAGTTGTTTATCCTTAGTAGCCTCTCTTACCGGGAAATGTCTCCTAGTGTTTCCACTGAGCCATGGTAGCTTGCTACTGCTCCGGAACACTTAGGCTGGCCGGCATGTGTCCTTCTTCGTTCCTGTGTCTGTCCCTTCGGGGAAATGTCACGCGATGAATACCGGAGTCCTGTTAGCCCGCTACAGCCCGGTTCACCGGAGTCCTGCTAGCCCAGTGCTACAGCCTGGATTTACTCGTTGAGGACCGACACGTTCGATGTTGGGTCATGGATGCCTGTCCCTGTAAGTTTGTGCCACTTTGGGTTTACGACTAGCCATGTCAGCCCGGGCTCCTTACCATATGGATGCTAGAGACACTATCATATACGTGTGCCAAAAGACGCAAACGGTCCCGGGCAAAGGTAAGGCGACACCCGTGGGAATACCGTGCGTGAGGCCGCAAAGTGATATGGGGTGTTACATGCTAGATCGATGTGGCATTGAGTCGGGGTCCTGACAATCTACATCACCCCAGTGGTCCCGGTCTGACGAGTGGCGGCGTTCGCACGCCAGGCGACGAGCCACCAGTCGCGGGCTCCGGAGGTGGAGTCGGGCCCCCCGCAGGCGGCGCGGGGCCCTATAGGGGCGCCGCTGTCCCGCCAGGCGGCGGCATGGCGACCTCCAAGACACCAACACCGGCGCCCACGGCACGCTCCTCTCAGGTTGTGCATGATGAGCAGCGTCACCCTGCCGATGACCCTGCCCGCCACCCTGGGAAGAGCCCTGTGCGTCTATCACATGAAGAATAGAGCCAGCATGCGCGCCGAGGTGTTGATGGAGGTGGCGAGCGGCTGCGGAGCCGTGACGCAGCTCCTTCTAACGTGGTTAGGAGTCGAGGCGCATCGCGGTCCACCCAGCTTTCGCTGCCACCCACACCAGCGGAAGCCCTAGCGCGCGAAGCTGCTCCTCAATTTTCCTCCCGCCGCGGAGAAACTTGACGAATGGATGGCCACCGTCCGGAGCCTCGTCGGCATCGCCAACAACGATGGGTTGCGGCCGGTGGGACCCGTTGGCCGTCACCCCGCCGGGCTACCGCGTGCTAGTGGAGGCCATGCCGGTGGTGACGTGGCCACGGTGTACTCCCCACCTCCATCCTGACCGCCCCGGGCGTCGGTCCGTCACGGCGACGCTGGTGATGATATCTCCATTGCGTCGTCCGACCCGCGAACCAACCGCGATCAGCGCCAAGACCTTCGGGAGCGGGCTCACGGGGACGCTCGAACTACGATCGAGCGCCGACGTGACGCGCGCCACCAGTCGGACAGGCGGGCAGGGCCCACTATGGACCACCCAGCGCCGGGAGGCTACGGTGGCCTACCCTACGAGGTGGGTTGTCCGGCTTTCACCCGTGAGCTGCGGCAGTTCTAGTGTCCCTTCCACCGTACATTCAAGCCCGACGTTGGTGAGAAGTACAACGAAAAGACTCACCCGTCAGAGTTCCTCAACATCTACACCATAGCGATGCAAGCTGCTGGGGCCCGCGATGATAAGGTGCTTGCCAAGTACTTCCCGTTGGCACTCAAGTCTAATGTTATGTCATGGTTGATGCACTTGCCGGTGGATTCCCTCTCTTCCTGGACGGATCTGTGCCATGAGTTTGTTGGCGCCTTTACCAGAGGTCACCAAGCTCATGTCCAGGCGAGTGATTTACACATCATCCCCCAGAAGGAAGGAGAAAACCTGCGCAAGTACATCCAAAGGTTCAGCCGAGTGCAGTACAACATCCCCGACGTTCATCCTGCCGCTGTGATCAGTGCGTTCCATCAGAACGTGCACAATCGCAAGATGCGTGAAGAGCTAGCGATGAACAAGGTTAAGGATGTGTCCGAGCTCTATGTTTTGGCCGATCGATGCGCCCATGCTGAGGACGGAAGGAAGTTCCCTAACGAAGACGCCAGTGCGGAAACCGACTCCACGGATGACACAGCCACCCCTGCAAAGAAGGGCCGACACCATAACAGGAAGCGTAGGAGCAAGACCGTGCTTGCCGTCAAGGGATCCAATGATACCGGCGCCACTAAGAAACCCAAGGCAAGTGACCCCGGCAAGGAGGTTGCCGGGTGTGCCGCTTGCCGGGCCTTGGCGGCCGCCGATAAGCCAGGAGGCTCCGACAAGCAGTATTGCAAGATCCACCGCACCAAGGGCCATGATCTCCAAAACTGCCGGCAGGTAGAGCTGCTCGTTGAGAAGCAGAAAGCTGATTATGAGCGGCAGGACAAGGAGAAAGGCCAAGATTGTGCCGAGGGATCCGGCAAGAAACGTGGCGGCCAAGGAGGCCGCTGCGGCAAGGATAATCAGCAAGAGAGGCCCACCCGGGGCCGTGACAAGAAGCAGGAAGACGATGATCATGACGAGGACGACGAGTCCGGCGACCACGAGTATCAGAAAGCCACGGAGGCCATGTGTGTCGATGGTGGCGCCTCGCTGCATACATCCCACTGCCAACTCAAGCAGTGGGCACGTGAGATCACAACGGTGGAGCCATCGTTTGACGCAGGGAAGCCGCTGAAATGGTCCAGCACGCCCATCATCTTCGACACCGAGGACCACACTGACTGCACCACTGCGGTCGGGTGCTTGCTGTTGTTGGCCGTTGCGGTCAGAAGGCTGAAGATCCCTAATGGAGACCTCGGAGATGGGCACGTTCCAAGGGGTTAACCCGGGGAGGAGCCAGCCAAAGGGAAAGATCGCGCTGCCCATGACATTCGGAGGCGAGCTGAACCACTAGATGGAGAGGATTGTTTTCGATGTAGCCAAGATCCCCATGCCTTACAACGGGATCCTCGGCCGCCCGGCGCTAACCAAGATCATGGCGGCTTCACACTACACCTACAACATGCTGAAGATGCCCGGGCTGATGAACATCATCACTGTCCCCTCTGAAAAGAAAGATGCGCTGATTTGCACCGACCGACTCTACCGGGAAGCAGTTGCAGCAGCTGCCGCTAAGGCACCTACTCCTGCCGACAGAGCCCCAGGAGAGAGGAAGACCAGCGAGACCCCTCGCACCCACTCCGGCAAGCGCACCTCTTTAGGGTGTTGTGCTTCCATTGAGAACGTGCCAGAGAGCTCCGCCGGCAAGGGCAACAAGTCTAGAGCCACACCACCAGAGACCAAGAAGGTGCCCGTCAAGGAGGACGACACGGGGGGAGCTTTTACTATAAGCTCCACCCTCGAAGACAATAGGAAAGCGAGCTTGTCACCTTCTTGCGGGTGAATGTCGATGTGTTTGCATGGCAAGCCTCTGACATCCCCGACGTTCCCAGGGAGGTGAATGAGCACCACCTTGCTGTCTGTCCTCATGCGCTACCTGTCAAGCAGAAGGTCAGGAAGCAAGCTCTGGAGAGGCAGGAGTTCATCACGAAATAAATCAGAAAGCTAGAGGCGGCAGGCTTGGTGAGAGGAGTACTCCATCCGACGTGGTTGGCCAATCCGGTAGTGGTGCGGAAGGCAAATGGGAAGTGGAGGCTATGTATTGACTACACAGATATCAATAAGGCATGTCCAAAGGATCCCTTCCTGTTACCGCGCATCGACCAGATTGTTGACTCCACGGCTGGATGTGACCTGTTATCATTTCTTGACGCCTACTCGGGATACCACCAGATCTTCATGCCGAAAGAAGACGAGGAAAAGACAGCATTCATCACCCCATGTGGTACGTATTGCTTTCTACGGATGCCTTTCGGGTTTAAGAGTGCTGGCTCGACCTTTGCAAGAGTAGTCCAAATTGGTTTTGAATCCCAGCTACATAGAAATATGGAAGCTTATATGGATGACATAGTAGTCAAAATCACGGACAAAGCACCACTTGTGCAAGATCTGGAGGAAACATTTGGGAACCTGCGAAAGATCAACCTCAAATTGAACCCTGAGAAGTGTGTCTTCGGTGTCCCGTCCGGAAAGCTTCTCAGGTTCTTTGTGTCCCAGCACGGGATTGAAGCAAACCCAGATAAGATCAAGGCCATCGAGCAGATTCAGGCAGCCAAACGGATCAAGGACGTGCGTCGGCTCACTCGTGGCGTTGTCGCCATGAGCTGGTTCATCTCCAAATATGCGGAGCGTGCCCTTCCTTTTTTCAAGATCTTGAAGAAGGCTCGGCCAGTGGAGTGGACCCTAGAGGCCGAGGCAGCGCTGCAAGACTTGAAGAAATACCTCTCCTCTACCCCAGTGCTGGTTGCACCCAAACCACAAGAACTGTTGCTGCTTTACCTAGCGGCAACAAATCAAGTGGTTAGCGCCGCACTAGTGCCGCAGAGAAGGATGGATGAGGAGACAGCAGCAGCGGCAGAGTGAACGGTTGGCGTTCTAGAATTATCCCTGGCAGGGCTTGGTCCTGGCAAGACTGAGTCCCCGGAAGGTCTCGGTCCCGGCAAGGCTGGCACCGGCGCAACAGGACCCACGCAACTGGGTGAAGAGGCGCAGAATAAGAAAATGGTACAACACCTAGTTTACTACGTCAGCTCCCTCTTGCAGGGGGCTAGGTCGAGGTACTCAGGTGTGCAAAAGCTGCTTTTTGGCCTCCTTATGGCTTCGAGGAAGCTACGCCATTACTTCCAAGCGCACGAGATCATGGTGGTCACCCGCCTCCCGTTGCAATGGATAATGCATAACCCAGACGCAACAGGGAGGATCATGGAATGGGCCCTGGAGCTATCAAGTTTTGGTTTGAAGTTCGAGAGTACCTCGACAATTCAGAGCAGAGTCTTGGCGGAGTTTGTTGCAGAATGGACCTCGACGCCAGACGAAGAGGTACAGGAAACCACTCTCCCCAGCGAGGAAACGAGTCGCAACTGGATCATGTACTTTGATGGTGCCTTCTCGCTGCAAGGCGCCGGTGCTGGTGTGCTGCTTGTTGCACCCACCGGAGAGCACCTCAAGTATGTCATCTAGATGCACTTCTCTCAGGAGATGTCAACCAACAACACCGCCGAGTCCAGGGTTTGCTTGCCGGACTCAGAATCGCGGCAGACCTCGGAGTTAAAAAGCTCATCGTCAGGGGCGACTCATAGCTTGTCGTCAGGAAGATCAACAAAGATTATCAAAGTCCGTTGATGGAAGCTTACGTAGATGAGGTGAGGAAACTGGAGGGGCGCTTTGACGGTATACAGGCGGAGCATGTCCCTCGAGCGGAGAACGACATCGCCGACTACCTGTCAAAGCGCGCTTCCCTCAAGTTACCTGTGGAACCAGGTACTTTTGTGCTTCAGTTAACCCAACCATCCGTTGAGCCGTCGACTGGGCAGAACAAGCGGATGAAGTTAGGCCCCGGCAAGCACTTCCCCACCGAGCTCCCCGGAGCCGCCGGCGAAGATGTTGCCGCGGATGCCGATCCTGCCACGGGGCAACCGACTCCGGCAGGACCTCAGGTCATGGCCGTGGAGGCGGCCGCTCCCGTGGTAGAAGAGATTCCTTTGGTCCTTGTCGTCGAGCCATAGGCTCCGACATGGGCACAGCTATCGTCCAATTCCTTCAAAAAGGAGAGATTCCTGAGGAGCAGGAAGAGGTAGAAAGAGTAGCCCACCGGTCTGCTTTGTACCAATTTGTTGATAAGGTATTGTATAGAACAAGACCGAATGGGGTGAAATTGATGTGCATCTCCCGGGAAGAGGGACTAAAGCTGTTGGCAGAGATACATGGAGGTATATGTGGCTCCCACATAGGGTCGAGATCCCTTGCCAGCAGGCTTTCCAGCAAGGTTTCTTTTGGCCCACCGCCCTCTAGGATGAGATGGAGCTAGTAAACAAGTGTGAAGCGTGTGAGTTCCATTCAAAGAAGCTCCATCAACCAGCTCAAGCCCTTCAAACTATCCCTCTCTCCTGGCCCTTCTCGGTCTGGGGGCTCGACATACTAGGCCCTTTCCCCCATGCTGTCAGGGGCTTTGAGTACTTGTACGTCGCAATCGACAAGTTCAAAAAGTGGCCAGAGGTTGAAGCAGTGAGAAAGATGACAACGCAGTCAGCCATCAAGTTCTTCAAGGGGCTAGTGTGCCGTTTCGGGGTACCCAACAGGATCATCACCGGCAATGGCACACAGTTCACGAGACACGCCTTCATGCAATACATTGAGGATCTCGGTAGCAGGGTCTGTTTTGCTTCCGTGGCACATCCACGGAGCAACGGCCAAGCGGAGAGGGCAAATGCTGAAGTCATGCGAGCCTTAAGGACGAGGACTTTTGACAGGCTGCACAAGAGTGGAAGGCGCTGGATTGATGAGTTGCTGGAGGTTCTTTGGTCGACCCGAACGACGCCAAATCGAGCAACCGGCCAGACACCCTTTGCCCTGGTTTACGGGGCAGAAGCAGTTCTCCCCACGGAACTCATATACGGGTCACCTCGAGTGCTCGCTTATGATGAGCTTGCGCCAGAGCAGTTGCGCCAAGATGATGCGATGCTCCTTGAGGAAGATTATCTCCGAGCGGCTGTGAGAGCAGCGCGCTACCAGCAAGCCTTGTGCCGCTACCATAGCAGCAAGGTTCATGCCCGGAGCTTTGAGGAAGGCGACCTTGTTCTTCGGCACGTTCAGTCGGACAAGAATTCAAACAAGTTGACGCCAAAGTGGGAAGGCCCTTATCGGGTAACACGAGTCACCAGGCCCAGCGCAGTCCAGCTGGAGACCGAAGACGCCATTCTAGTGAGCAACTACTGGAACATCGAGCATCTTCGCAAGTTTTACCCATAAGGCGCGGTTGCCGGGCCTCCCGGCAAGCCACCCTTTTGTACAAGCCTTGCCATCAAGGCATGTAACCCTTTGTACAAAGCCAGGTGCAGACCCTGAGCATGAATAAACGAAGCAATGGCGCCCTAAGTTATAGCATGCATGCTAGGTTGAGTCTCTTCCTTGGTTAGGGTTGATAGTGCTTAGCGGCGGCTAACCCCTAGCTTAGAGGTCGAGTGCGCGTCTCTCTGTTCTTCTCTGTCTTCTTTGGTTCGCAGGGCACATAAGTATTCTTGTCGAGCTATTTTGGTAGAAAGGGAACGGACCGGCGTCCGGACCCCGGCAAGCCAGAGTTGCCGGGGTCTGCAAGAACAAAGATCCATCCGCGGCAAGCCAAGGTTGCCAGGGGCTGCAGATCCAGATAAGTTCTCTATCCTCTATCGTGCATTTCGTTATGAACTGGGATACGTGAAACCCCGTTCTATCTCTGAGCTACCGTGCTCCCCCTTTTCGGCACCCAAGGATTATCCCTTGGGTCTGGATTTGGTCGTAACCACGGCAGCAAAGAAGAGGAACGAGGGGCCTAAGCCTACCTCGTCCCTGCCTCCGCCAGGAGTGTGAGAAAGGTCGAGTGAAGTGGGGAAACGGCAAGGCCTGTTGCCGGGCTAGAAATGTTTGTCTTAAAGATAACAAGTATTCATTCCTTGTCGTGGGTTCCTCCCGTGAACGAAAATCCCGGCAAACATCCCGTACAGGTACAGTTCATACGAAATGAAAAACATGAACAAGGGGATTACAAGTTCTAAAATTGACAAAGGCCCGAAGGCTTACAAGACTAAAAAGATATAAGGTGCACGTAATCCCTTTCTTGTCCCTCTTCTCAGGAAATGGAACAAGAAAGCAAAAGGGCAAAAGGGGCGCCTAGGTGAGCTACGAGTGGCAGAAGACCCCAAGAGAACATCTCGGTGGCCTTCCAAGGGCTGGATGGTGATGGCGGCGCCGGAGGCAGAGCTCGAAGACGAGGCAGCAGGACATCAATACGCGACGAAGGCGTTGGTGCCCGCGTACTCCGACTTGACTGCCTTGCCACCTGCCCTCTTCCTCTTCCACAGCCTCCCAACGCCAGCCGCCCAAGGAGACGACCCCGAGAAGTTCAAGGAGCCGACAACACGGATGATGGGGTCGCCGGTGCCGCTCGGAGCGGCGCCCGACACCTAGTCAGACCCGTCATCTTGCCGGCCGCTGACCTCGTCGTCACTGCCGTTGCTTTCCTCGCCACTCTCGCTTGAGGAGGAGTCTTCATCGTCGGAGGAGCTCTCCACGCAGCACCTCACGCGGGTCCCGAAGTGCCCGAAGATCTTGACGGAGAGGAGGCCGCCCTCCATTAGTTTGAAATGGAGAGCGAGCCCATCTGTCAAGCTGTGGAGGCGAGCGAAGGTCTTCCCGGTGAAGATACATGATGTGAGGGGCGGGGAACTCGACGTCGGCCCATGTGCCACTGTTCCCACAACCCCTCATGTGCAGCCGCAGTGCCTGTGGCGTATCCAGCTCCATCTCCCGCGCAAATGGAGTCGAGAGGCGAAGGCGACGGCGTGGTGGATGGCACAGCCTGACGAAGAATTCGCAGGGGTTGTCCCCGACGTGGCCGTCCATCGGAATAGGGGCTGCTGGAGGAGGCGAGGCTGATCTGCCGCCCCGTCCTCCTCTCCCTCGGGCACCACGACGACCTTGACCTCGCCCCTCCCCCTTCCTCTAGCGGCCGGCTCCGCTGCTACGAGCTCTTGGGGAGGAGCGATGCGTTGTCTGGCCAAAACCCTCGCCGCCAGCGATGAAGCGTCGCCACGCCTCCTCGCCATGGCAGAAGAAGAAAGGAAGCGGGAATGGGGAGGGGCGCTGTTCCTCCCGCTTCCCTCTTTATAAAGGGGCGGGGGCGAGACTCGGCCGCCCCCTCTTGGCCAATCCGGCCTCTTGAAGTGACAGCAAGCGGGGTCGTCGACCGCCCTCCCCGCTCCATTGAAGGCGCGTGGGAATCGACCCGCACGCGCGTGACTAGCCATGTCCCGTGCACCTGTCATTCGCTCTGGGTTACGCATGCAGCAAACATGGCACGAGGGGCAGGCGCAGTGGGACGCATGGAATAACGGTTCCCGAGCGAGGGCAGTAAATGGGAGGCGGCCGTGTGGTCTCAAAGAAACACGCAAGCCGCCTCTTTACTGTCCACCACAAGGTGACGCCAGCATGCTTCCGTCATGCGCGCGCGCACGACCCCCACGTCGTGCGTTCAACACGGGGCGTGGGGAAGCGCGGCGGAAAGAACAGTGGCCGCGGTAAGAATCCGCCCCAACTGCGCGCGCACCATTCTGGGCCTGGCCCAACAACGTGCAACGCTTATGTGTGGCCTAGGCCCGGGGGCTCCTGTCGGTGTAGAAAAGTAGGGGCTCTGCTTTTGACCCCTCTACTTGTGCACGGGCAGTCAGAGCCTCCCGCCACGGCCACGCTTAACAGGGTAGGAAAGGGAAGTCGGAGAGAAGCCGAAGGCACAGGACAAACGAAGCAACAACAAGGACCAAGGCCACAAAGATCAGATAGGCGTAGCTGGTTTCCCTGGCAGGCACCCTTGCCGGGGGAGCCTCAGCAGCCCTGGCAAGACCCTTGCTAGGGCAGCCTGCCCACGCCAGCCGAGGTGAGCCACCCTTGAGCCCGCCAAGCTCAACAAATGCATTGGGACAAGGCTCGGGAGGCACCTCTGTGGTGGCATGCAGATCTTTGTGAAGACAAAGAATAGGCAAGATCAAATGAGGATAGGAAGGCAACCATCCTCACCGAAGAAACCCACGAGACCCCCGGCAAGATCCTTGCCGGGGAACCCAGCGCACCACGGCAAGACCCTTGCCGGGCCACCCGACAAGGCCCTCACCAAGCGCACCGGCAGGGCCACAGCTAGGCCCGAGCCAGCCAAGTCTTCGCCACCATTCGCATGCAGCTACCTACCCAGCCAGCTGCGCAGGCACCTACGTGGCAACATGCAGCTCTTCGAGGAGGCTCCATCACCGCGCCACCTCAGCTGCCTGCCTGCCTACATGGCACCGCATGCATCGCTGGCTAGGGCGCGTGTCAAAGCGAAGAGGAGCGGCGTCGGACGGGATGGGCCTCACCCTTGTCCCCGATAAAGCAACGGGATACCTAAGCCTGACATTAAATGTGCCTTGTCCTGTAATACATGCGGTAAGCTCGTGACGCTGTAGCACTTTCCACCTCCTATGTGCCACTGTGGCAGCCCCTTTCGCTAAATGGAGGTCCATGGCACACCGGAAAAGGATTCGCTCTTTTGAACTCCTCAGCACCTAGAGCTAGTTCAAGAGGTCAAGAACACTAAATACATCCCCTAAAGCAGGATCGTAGGGTTTTACGCATCTTTGCCGCCCGAACCTGGGTAAATCCCTTTGTGTTGTCTACAAGTCCCGCTCTCCTCACGATCCCCGCGCCCCCACAACCCTAGAAGGGATTCCAGTAATCCCATAGGTGTCGTTTCCCACCGACAGAAGGGGTAGAAGGTGCTGTCCACGGGTTCCGACTCGGCGGAGCCAAGACGGAGCACCGTCTCGCCCCCTTCGCTGCCCTCGCTTGCCGTCAAGAGAAGCGCGGTATGGAGCTTCTCCTCGGCGATGGTGGGAGGGAAGTTCCCCCAGCGGACTCGCTCCGCCAGAGGGCAAAAGTGCTCCTGCCCAAGTTCCGCCTCAAGACGGCGGAACATCGTCCCGAAAATCCTCTCCTTATTTTTTCTAGGTCAAAATGACTTATATACAAGAACAGGGGCACCGGAGGTGGGCCAAGGAGGGCACAATCCACGAGGGCATGCATGGGCTCCCCGGTGCGCCCAGGTGGGTTGTGCCCACCTGGTGGGCCCCCTCTGGTAGTTATTTGCTCCAATAATTCTTATTTATTGCATAAAAATTCCTCATGAAGTTTCAGCTCATTTGGAGTTGTGTAGAATAGGTAGCCTAACGTTGCTTTTTCACGTCCAGATTTCCAGCTACCGGAATTCTCCCTCTTTGTGTGAACCTTGCATATTATGAGAGAAAAGTCATTAGAATTACTCCAAAAACCAGTATTATGCATGAAAGACATTATAAATAATAGTAGGAAAACATGATGCGAAATGGACGTATCAGCGTCCCAGCCTGCCTCGCCGGAGCGCCCTGGCTCGCAGTAAGCCACACCTGGCCTCAAGCATGCGGGTCCCAAGTTGGTGGGGACAGACCATGGTTCAGACCACAACATGCCTAGCCAACCTCGCCGTGGGTGCCCGAACCCCCTGCGCCCTGGAGGCCTCGTGCCGACGCGCTCAGCCGGGCCTCCATACTGTGGTTGCCACTCGAGCATGATCTACCTGCATTCCAAGGTTAGTGGAATATATTCTGGGGGTCGTGACTGTCAATGAAGCGGCCAGGGGTGGCCCATCCGCTCTTGAAGGGCCCGGGCCTCGCGAGATCTTGATGGTCCTGACTGCCGGGCCCCCATGGCTGGCAAGCTCGATCCCGGCCTCCACCACGCGGTGAGCACTGGTGGCGGGTTGGGTCTAGCGGTGGTCACCGCCTCGAAGTTAGCCCCAGTCTCTTAGGCCTCGTCGACTATCATCGCCGCCGCCAGGCCGAGCCGGCTAGGAGGTGACCCTTGGCGGTGATCCGTCCTGACCGGTGCCTGGGGAGGCGCCTCTTGAGCTGGAGGGGAAATACGGCTCGTGATCCTGTCGCCGCGGGTCCCTTTAGGTCCTCTCCTGAAAGATGAGCAGATGTAGCACAGGCAAGTGCGGACACAGGGCGAGCGCCACGACCCTGGCAGGGAGCGGGGAGGCTCTAGGCCCTCGAAAGCAGCATCGAGTAGCTAGGCAACCCAGTCGAGCCAAGCATCATAGTTACCATCGGTGGGACGGTAGTGCAGCAGCTTCCGCGCCACGAGGAGCGCATCTTGAGCATTCATAGGACCATAATGAGCGTGGGAGGACGTCGCGGCAGGGTTGAAGGAAGGTGCGGTGGGGCGACCGCCATTCCACGTGAAAGGTGGCAGCGACAGGTTCTGTAGTTGACGAGCACTAGTGCCTGCAGCTATGCCGTCCATGAAGCGAGGGGGCGGCGGGGAACACTACGGCCGAGGGGTGCTGCCACGGCAGCACGAGCGGCCCAACACTCAGTGCGAGCTCAATGAGCGCTGGCCATGGGTGGGGTGGAGCGTGGGCAGGGCGTGGTCGATGAAAAATGGAGTTTCGACACACCCCCTACTTGCCATGCCAAATGTCAGATTCAGGGCTCTGCAGGCCCAAGAAGGCTCAAACTCTGTGGCGTGTGCGAAGATCTCAACCAACTCAAGCCACGAGCTAGCCATCCCATGGCCAAGCTACGTCGAGTTCGCGTGTGTGGGGAAGGAGATGGACACGATAGTTTACCCAGGTTCGGGCCACCTTGCGGTGTAAATCCCACTCCTGCTTTGTGGTGGATTGGCCTCGCGAGCAGGTTTTGGCATGAACTAGTATAGTGGTTGAGCACCTCGCGAGGGCTCAAGAGGTGCGCGGTGGAATGGATCCGATCCCCTTCTACGATGGTGGCTAACCTATATTTATAGTGGCCTCGGTCCTCTTCCCTGAAAACTTAGGCTGGAACGGATCCCACAATGGCGAATCCAAATCGGGATAATAAGTACATCTAATCCTGACAAAAGGTAGTCTTTGCCTGCAAAGCTCTGGTCGTGACGCCGTGGTGGGGTCGACAGTGATGTCGGTCCTGCCAAGCTTGTGGTCTTGGTCAGTGCACTGAAATGGAAAGCTTTGGTGATTCCTCGGGAACCCACGTTTATCCTTGCTTCCTTAGCAACGAAAGGGAAACTGCATCCTCTACGTCTGCTGGCACCCGCCTGGCCTTGGTCGTCATGGCTCACATCGTCGTAGCCTCGTGAGGTTGGGTACGTGCATACAACTCTCTGCTCCTCGGGAGGCAACCTGGGAGGCCGCCCCTCTAGAGATCCTGATGTTGCCCTCCTCGCAAGGTTGGGTGCCCCAGCGAGAGTATTGTCTTGGAGGGTCTTGCAGCTGGGCTGTACCGGGCCATTAACGGGCCCATGCGCTGGGTCGCAGGCAGCCAAGTCTGGGTACCCCCGATCCTAGAACACCGACACGCGTGAACAAGAAGTGTGTCTCATGCGGATGAGAGAGAAAAGATAGAGTTCATGGGATGAGATCCGAGGCCATTGAAGGAGGATGGATTGGGGCTTATAGAGAGTACTTCAGCAACTGGGGTGGTGATTCTGTCGTCTTCGAGCATTTCTTCCTCTATCTCAGTCCCGGTTCTAGCTAATTAGAGAAGAAGGGGAGGTTGTCGTTCTGAGTGAATTGATTCGAATTTCAAATAAGGAGTTTCTTTGCGGTGATTATGCCCTCAGTGTGATTACATCAAGAGTTACTCGCATTAATTTGGGGGCAGATTCTGTGAGCGACCCGAGCCTTGCTGCGCTTCCAATTACCACCCAGCCCAGCCCGAAGCCACTTGGGGACAGCAAATACAAGGAAGGTAGGTACGAACAACTTGGCTTGGACGGATCGGGTGGCTTCGACAGAGGCATGGCTCTGGCTTAGGATTGGCATTGTCATCTTCGTATGTCTCTAGTGTCCACCTTTCTTTCAAATTTGAGAATTGTAATCGCATTCATGTCAATTAAGTGAATTTGTATTGAGATCATAACATTCAGTATTCACAAACATAGACCCTTGTGCACCAATGCTTCCACACAAAAAACGCCACTAAGATTCATCTTCCACCCCACCATGACTTCAATCCGAGCCATTGTTGAAGAGTGTCCAAGGATGAAGGCGGTGAGCGAGCTCAAAGAATTTACAAGCTAATGAAAATAAATAGATTTATAGGACATGTAGACAATCAACCAGCTGATCCCGGCGTGGGATCAACTATTTCCCAAGCTGTTTGATTGGCATTATGACCGTTTGATGAAAACTCCAACTTGCTCTTTTCTTTTCTCGTCTCACAAACGCATGCATGGCCACGTCAAATCCAATGCTTTTATTTTTAACTTGCTCATTTCGCATAGCCGATACGACTAGCCGCCAGCATAGCAGCGTCCCATGGCCTTGCGTGCTGCAGCACAACACCCTCTGTGCTATTAGTGGCAGTCGCCGCTGCAACGACGTGAGCTACTTCAAAGACCAAGGCGAAGCGGCTGTTGTGTACGTGGGATGACGCACTGCAAGCTGAGACATGGTGTTGTGAGGGTGGTCCAGCTGCTATGGGCGTCACTATGAGGCTGCAGGCAAGGTTGCAACATCGGACGATGGTATCTATGACATCCTACTGCTTCAAGGACTGCGGCAATGCTAGGAGTAATTGCTGTGACGCGGTGATGATGCGACTACATGCTTCAAACGCCTATGGTGTACTTAGACAGTCTCGGCGATGTTGTGATAGCATCCCAACTGCTTCGATGATGCAGCGATGATCGCGCCGTTGGCACGATGATTTGCTTGAACACCCATAGTGTGCTTCGACAACTGCGACAATGATTCGACGACATGCTTTGATGGTCACGGTGATGCTAAAAGGCATGATGTGACGGCCATGGCGATGACATCTGACTGCTTCGATGAAGTTGCGACGACCATGGTGTTGGTACGCCAACATGCTTCAAACACCCCATGGTGTGCTTCGACGGCTGCAACAATGCTTTAATGACATGCTTCGATGGCCGCGGTGGTGCTACAAGGTGACGACCGCGGTGATGTCACAACATCATGCTTCTATCGCCCGTGTTGTGCTCTGACGGCCGCGATGGTTATGTAACATAAAATGGCCGCGGTGATGCTGTGATGGCATACTTCAAACAATCATGGTTAGGTTGCAACATCGTGCTCCGACAACCGTGAATCCGCGACGATGGTACAACGGCTGCTTCGATGATGCCGCTACGACGAGTTTCACAGCTGCGGCTGTGTTGCGATGACGGGCATGGTTTCTTGGAGGATGCCAAGCTATCCACAACGATGTGACAATGGCAGCCTAGATGCTCCAATGATGTTGTGATGGCATGTTTCGAAGACGGTCGCGGTGTCAAGGACCCTACTGTGAACATTAGCAACCATGACTCGATGAGAGTTTACTAGTATTGAATGAAACCAATAGCCATAATCAGCATCGAGGAATATGGTGTTGTAGTATTTGAACCATCACATATGTAGTTACCTAGCGAAGCACTGCGTGTGAGGTACGTGTAATAAAGATCGTTTAAAATAGGCAGTCGCTGGGATGCTACAATATGTCACGGACTTGGCTGCCTTCATGCATGTGGGAGACAGGACACCCATGCCACACGACCGCATGGGATTGGATGGCACCAGACGCGGTTGACAAAGAGAAAAAATCATCCGACTTATTTAAAATGTTTTCCTCTATATAAATACGGCTCCTTTAGTTTAAGGTTCATGGCGGAGAACTCACACAACTTGGATCAGAAGTGGGCGGAGTACATCTCCCTCACCCCTGACCTCGTCATCCTCGATAATCAAAAGTGCGACATTGTTCTGGTATCTTCAATTTCATCTATGGAGCGCTCGAGCATGCACCCCTGTGTCCCGAGCAGCGTCATATCTACCGACAATTTCCATGAGCCGGAGACTACGGCCTCCTCCTCCCACACCACTGATACATCCATTTTGCATTCATGTTTTTATATTGATATTCATTTCATTATGGGTTGTTATTACACATTATGGTACAATACTTATGCCTTTTTCTCTCTTATTTTACAAGGTTTACACAAAGAGGGAGAATGGCGACAGCTGGAATCCGGGACCAGAAAGGTGCAAATCTTAGCGTCCTATTCTTCACAACTCCAAAAGTCATGAAAATTCATGGAGAATTATTTTAAAATATATAAAAAATATTGGGCAAAGAAAATACAAGAGGGGACACACCAGGTGGCCACATGCCTGGGGGTGCGCCCCTAGGGCTTGTGGGCCCCCTGGCATGTCCTTGTGCCCATCTTCTGCTATATGGAGGGTTTTGACCTGTAAAAATTCATAAGAGAACTTTTGGGACGAAGCGGTGCCGTCTCAAGGTGGAACTTGGGCAAAACCAATTTAGGGCTCCGGCAGAGCTGTTCTGCTGGGGAAACTTTCCTCCGGGAGGGGGAAATTGAAGCCATCGTCATCACCAATGATCCTCTCTTCGAGAGGGGGTCAATCTCCATCAACATCTTCACCAGCACCATCTCCTCTGAAACCCTAGTTCATCTGTTTTATCTGATCTTTGCCTCAAAACTTCGGATTGGTACTTGTAGGTTCCTAGTAGTATTGATTACTCCTTGTAGTTGATGCTAGCTGGTTTATTCGGTGGAAGATCATATATTCAGATCCTTGATGCTATTAAATACTCCTCTAATTATGAACATGAATATGCTTTGTGAGTAGTTACGTTTGTTCCTGAGGACATGAGAGAAGTCTTATTATAAGTAATCATGTGAATGTGGTATTCGTTCGATATTTTGATGAGATGCATGTTGCCTTTCCTCTAGCGGTGTTACATGAACATCGACTACATGACACTTCACCAAGATTTGGGCCTAGTTGAAGACATTGGGAAGTAATAAGTAGATGATGGGTTGCTAGAGTGACAGAAGCTTAAACCCTAGTTTATGCGTTGCCTCATAAGGGGCTGATTTGGATCCACATGTTTCATGCTACAATTAGATTTATCTTAATTCTTCTTTCATAGTTGCGGATGATTGTGAGAGGGGTAATAATAAGTGGGAGGCTTGTCCAATTAAGGACAACAGCCAAGCACCAGTCCACCCACATATCAAATTATCAAAGTAACGAACGTGAATCATATGAGCATGATGAAGACTAAGTTGACAGTAATTCCCATGTGTCCTCGGGAGCGCTTTGCATTATATAAGACTTTGTCCAGGCTTGTCCTCTGCAACAAAAAGGATTGGGAGACCTTGCTGCACCTTTTTTACACTTGTTACTTGTTACTCGTTGCAAATTATCTTATCACAAAACAATTTGTTACCGATAAATTCAGTGCTTGCAGAGAATACCTTGCTGAAAACCACTTGTCATTTTCTTCTACTCCTCGTTGGGTTCGACACTCTTACTTATCTAAAGGACTAGATATATCCCCTATACTTGTGAGTCATCAAGACTCTTTTCTGGCACCGTTGTAGGGGAGTGAAGCGCCTTTGGTAAGTGGAATTTGGTAAGGAAACATTTATATAGTGTGCTCAAATTTACTGTCACTTGTTACTATGGAGAATCATCCGTTGAGGGGTATGTTCGGGGTATCTTCACCCCGACCGAAAGAGCAAAGAGTTTACCCTCAACCTACTAAACCTACTGAAAATATTTTTTATGAAATTCCTTCGGGTATGATAGAGAAACTGCTAGCTAACCCTTATGCAGGAGATGGAACATTATACCCTCATATGCATCTAATCTATGTGGATTATTTAAGCTTGCAGGCCTTCCCAAGGATGAAGTCAAGAAGAAAGTCTTACCTTTATCTTTGAAGGAGAAGGCATTGATATGGTATAGGCTATACTATGATATTGGTGTTGGAAATATGCCCTAGAGGCAATAATAAAATGGTTATTATTATATTTCCTTGTTCATGATAATTGTCTATTGTTCATGCTATAATTGTGTTATCCAGCAATCGTAATACATGTGTGAATACATAGACCACAACATGTCCCTAGTGAGCCTCTAGTTGACTAGCTCGTTGATCAATGGATGGTTACGGTTTCCTGACCATGGACATTGGATGTCATTGATAACGGATCACATCATTAGGAGAATGATGTGATGGACAAGACCCAATCCTAAGCATAGCACAAGATCGTGTAGTTCGTTTGCTAGAGATTTTCTAATGTCAAGTATCATTTCCTTAGACCATGAGATCATGTAACTCCCAAATACCGTAGGAGTGCTTTGGGTGTACCAAACATCACAACGTAACTGGGTGGCTATAAAGGTATACTACAGGTATCTCTGAAAGTGTCTGTTGGGTTGGCACGGATCGAGACTGAGATTTGTCACTCCGTATGACGGAGAGGTATCTCTAGGCCCACTCGGTAATGCATCATCATAATGAGCTCAATGTGACCAAGTGGTTGGTCACAGGATCATGCATTATGGAACGAGTAAAGTGACTTGCCGGTAATGAGATTGAATGAGATATTGGGATACCGACGACCGAATCTCGGGCAAGTACCGTACCGATTGACAAAGGGAATTGTATAAGGGATTGATTGAATCCTCGACATTGTGGTTCATCCGATGAGATTATCATGGAGCATGTGGGATCCAACATGGGTATCCAGATCCCTCTATTGGTTATTGACCGGAGAGTTGTCTCGGTCATGTCTACGTGTCTCCCAAACCCGTAGGGTCTACACACTTAAGGTTCGGTGACACTAGAGTTGTAGAGATATTAGGATGTGGTTAACCAAAAGTTGTTAGGAGTCCCAGATGAGATCCTGGACGTCACGAGGAGTTCCGGAATGGTCCGGAGGTAAAGATTTATATATAAGAAGTCCAGTTTCGGCCACCGGGAAAGTTTCGGGGGTCACCGGTATTGTACCGGGTCTACCGGGTGGGGCCACCTATCCCGGAGGGCCCCATGGGCTGAAGTGGCGTGGGAACCAGCTTCTGGTGGGCTAGTGCGCCCCACCCAAGGGCCCAAGGAGCCTAGGGTTGGCAACCCTAGGGGACCGTTGCCTCCCCCCTGAGGGGGCATGCGCCCCCCTGGTTGGAAACCCTAAGGGGTCGTTGCCCCCCGAGGGGCCGCCGCCCCCCCTCTAGATGGGATCTCCAAGGGGGCATGCGCCCCCTAGCCCCTATATATAGTGGAGGGGAGGGAGGGCAGCCGCACCCTAAGCCCTGCCGCCTCCCTCTCCCTCCCGTGACACCTCTTCCTCCTCCAGTAGCGCTTGGCGAAGCCCTTGTGGAATCCCACTGCTTCCACCACCACGTCATCGTGCTGTTGGATCTCCATCAACTTCTCCTTTCCCCTTGCTGGATCAAGAAGGAGGAGACGTCTCCGCTCTGTACGTGTGTTAAACGAGGAGGTGTCGTCCATTCGGCGCTAGGATCATCGGTGATTGGGATCACGACGAGTACGACTCCGTCAACCCCGTTCTCTTGAATGCTTCCGCTCGCGATCTACAAGGGTATGTAGATGCACTCCTCTCTCTCGTTGCTAGATGACTCCATAGATTGATCTTGGTGATGCGTAGAAAATTTTAAATTTCTGCTACGATCCCCAACAGTGGCATCATGACCTAGGTCTATGCGTAGTTTCTATGCACGAGTAGAACACAATTTTGTTGTGGGTGTAGATTTTGTCAATTTACTTGCCACTACTAGTCTTATATTGTTTCGGCGGCATCGTGGGATGAAGCAGCCCGGACCGACCTTACACGTACGCTTACGTGAGATAGGTTCCACCGACTGACATGCACTAGTTGCATAAGGTGGCTAGCCGGTGTCTGTCTCTCCCACCTTACTCGGATCGGATTCGATGAAAAGGGTCCTTCTGAAGGGTAAATAGAAATTGGCATATCACGTTGTGGTTTTGGTGTAGGTAAGAAACATTCTTGCTAGAACCCTATTGCAGCCACGTAAAAAACATGCAACAACAATTAGAGGACGTCTAACTTGTTTTTGCAGCATATGCCTTGTGATGTGATATGGCCAAAAAGGATGTGATGAATGAAATATATGTGATGTATGAGATTGATCATGTTCTTGTAATAGGAATCACGACTTGCATGTCGATGAGTATGACAACCGGCAGGAGCCATATGACTTGTCTTTATTTATTGTATGACCTGTGTGTCACTGAATAACGCCATGTAATTACTTTACTTCATTGCTAAACCATTAGACATAGTATTAGAAGTATTAGTTGGCGAGACAACTTCATGGAGACACGATGATGGAGATCATGGTGTCATGCCGGTGACAATGATGATCATGGCGCCCCGCAGATGGAGATCAAAAGGAGCAAAATGATATTGGCCATATCATGTCACTATTTGATTGCATGTGATGTTTATCATGTTTTGCATCTTATTTGCTTAGAACGACGGTAGTAAATAAGATGATCCCTCATAACAATTTCAAGAAAGTGTTTTCCCTAACTATGCACCGTTGCGGAAGTTCGTTGTTTCGAAGCACCACGTGATGATCGGGTGTGATAGATTCTAACATTCACATACAACGGGTGTAAGCCAGATTTACACATGCAAAACACTTAGGTTGACTTGACGAGCCTAGCATGTACAGACATGGCCTCAGAACACAAGAGACCGGAAGGTCGAACATGAGTCGTAAAGAAGATACGACCAACATGAAAATGTTCACCGATGATGACTAGTCCATCTCACGTGATGATCGGACACGGCCTAGTTGACTCGGATCATGTATCACTTAGATGACTAGAGGGATGTCTATTTGATTGGGAGTTCATTAAATAATTTGATTAGAAGAACTTAATTATCATGAACTTAGTCTAAAAACTTTTGCATAATGTCTTGTAGATCAAATGGCCAACGCTCATGTCAACCTCAACATCAACACGTTCCTAGAGAAAACCAAGCTGAAAGACGATGGTAGCAACTATATGGACTGGGTCCGAAACTTGAGGATCATCCTCATAGCTGCCAAGAAAGCATATGTCCTAGAAGCACCGCTAGGTGATGCACCCGCCCCATCAAACCAAGACGTTATGAACGCTTGGCAGTCGCGTGTTGATGATCACTCCCTCGTTCAGTGCGGCATGCTTTACAGCTTAGAACCGGGGCTCCAAAAGCGTTTTGAGCAATACAGAGCATATGAGATGTTCCAGGAGCTGAAAATGGTTTTCCAAGCTCATGCCGGGGTCGAGAGATATGAAGTCTCCGACAAGTTCTACAGTTGTAAGATGGAGGAAAATAGTTATGTCAGCGAGCACATACTCAAAATGTCTGGGTTGCACAACCGCTTGTCCCAGCTGGACATTAACCTCCCGGATGAGGCGGTAATTGACAGAATCCTTCAGTCGCCCCCACCTAGCTACAAGATCTTTGTGATGAACTACAATATGAAGGGGATGGTGAAAACTATTCCCGAGGTATTTTCAATGCTGAAATCAGTGGAGGTAGAAATCAAAAAGGAACATCAAGTGTTGATGGTCAATAAAACCACTAGTTTCAAGAAAGGCTAGGGTAAGAAGAACTTCAAGAAGGACGGCAAGGGAGTTGCCGCGCCTGGTAAGCCAGTTGCTAGGAAGAAGCCAAAGCACGGACCCAAACCTGAGACTAAGTGCTTTTATTGCAAGGGGAACGGTCACTAGAAGCGGAACTGCCCCAAGTACTTAGCGGACAAGAAGGCCGGCAACACCAAAGGTATATGTGATATACATGTTATTGATGTGTACCTTACCAGTACTCGTAGTAGCTCCTGGGTATTTGATACCGGTGTGGTTGCTCATATTTGTAACTCAAAACAGGAGCTACGAAATAAGCGGAGACTGGCGAAGGACGAGGTGACGATGCGTGTCGGGAATGGTTCCAAGGTCGATGTGATCGCCGTCGGCACGCTACCTCTACATTTACCTACGGGATTAGTTTTAAACCTCAATAATTGTTATTTAGTGCCAGCTTTGAGCATGAATATTGTATCTGGATCTCGTTTAATACGAGATGGCTACTCATTTAAATCCGAGAATAATGGTTGTTCTATTTATATGAGAGATATGTTTTATGGTCATGCCCCGCTGGTCAATGGTTTATTCTTAATGAATCTCAAACGTGATGTTACACATATTCATAGTGTGAATACCAAAAGATGCAAGACTGATAATGATAGTCCCACATATCTGTGGCACTGCCGTCTTGGTCACATTGGTATCAAACGCATGAAGAAGCTCCATGCGGATGGACTTTTGGAGTCTCTTGAGTTCGAATCATTTGACACATGTGAACCATGCCTCATGGGCAAAATGACCAAGACTCCGTTCTCCGGAACAATGAAGCAAGCAACCAACTTATTGGAAATTATACAACTGATGTGTGCGGTCCAATGAGCGTTGAGGCTTGCGGTGGCTATCGTTATGTTCTCACCCGCACTGATGACTTAGGTAGATATGTGTATGTCTACTTAATGAAACACAAGTCTGAGACCTTTGAAAAGTTCAAGGAATTTCAAAATGAGGTGGAGAATCAACGTGACAGAAAAATAAAGTTCATACGATCAGATCGTGGGGGAGAATATTTAAGTCACGAGTTTGGTATGCACTTAAGAAAATATGGAATTGTTTCACAACGTATGCCACCTGGAACACCTCAGCGTAACGGCCTATCCGAACATCGTAATCACACTTTATTGGATATGGTGCGGTCTATGATGTCTCTTACCGACTTACCGCTGTCATTTTGGGGATACGCTTTAGAGACAGCTACATTCACTTTAAATAGGGCACCGTCTAAATCCGTTGAGACGACACCGTATGAATTATGGTTTGGAAAGAAACCTAAGCTGTTGTTTCTAAAAGTTTGGGGATGCGATGCTTATGTCAAGAAACTTCAACCTGAAAAGCTCGAACCCAAGTCGAAAAAATGCGTCTTCATAGATACCCTAAGGAAACCATTGGGTATACCTTCTACCTCAGATCCGAAGGAAAGATCTTTGTTGCCAAGAATGGGTCCTTTCTGGAGAAAGAGTTTCTCTCGAAGGAAGTAAGTGGGGGGAAAGTAGAACTTGATGAAGTACTGCCTCTTGAAGCGGAAGGTAGCGCAGCTCAGGAAGATGTTTCTGTGGTGCATGCACCGGCTAGAGAGGAGGTTAATGATGATGATCAAGGTACTTCGGATCAAGTTGCTACTGAACTTCGTAGGTCCACGAGGACACGTTCCACACCAGAATGGCATGGTAACCCTGTCCTGGAAATCATGTTGTTAGACAACGGTGAACCTTCGAACTATGAAGAAGCGATGGCGGGTCCAGATCCCAACAAATGGCTTGAAGCCATGCAATCCGATATAGGATCCATGTATGAAAACAAAGTTTGGACTTTCACAGACTTTCCCGATGATCGGCGAGTGATAGAAAATAAATGGATCTTTAATAAGAAGACGGACGCGAATGGTAATGTTACCATCTATAAAGCTCGACTTGTCGCTAAAGGTTATCGACAAGTTCAAGGGGTTGATTACGATGAGACCTTCTCACCCGTAGTGAAGCTTAAAGTCCGTACGAATCATGTTAGCAATTGCCGCATTCTATGATTATGAGATATGGCAAATGGACGTCAAAACGGCATTCCTTAATGGCTTTCTTAAGGAAGAATTGTATATGATGCAGCCGGAAGGTTTTGTCGATCCTAAGAATGCTAACAAGGTATGCAAGCTCCAGCGCTCCATCTATGGGCTGGTGCAAGCATCTCGGAGTTGGAACATTCGCTTTGATGAAATGATCAAAGCGTTTGGGTTTATGCAGACTTATGGAGAAATCTGCGTTTACAAGAAAGTGAGTGGGAGCTCTGTATCATTTCTCATATTATATGTAGATGACATACTGTTGATGGGAAATGATATAGAACTCTTGGAGAGCATAAAGGCCTACTTGAATAAGTGTTTTTCAATGAAGGACCTTGGAGAAGCTGCTTACATATTAGGCATCAAGATCTATAGAGATAGACCGAGACGCCTCATAGGTCTTTCACAAAGCACATACCTTGATAAGATATTGAAGAAGTTCAATATGGATCAGTCCAAGAAGGGGTTCTTGCCTGTGTTGCAAGGTGTGAAATTGAGCTCGGCTCAATGCCCGACCACGGCAGAAGATAGAGAAAGGATGAGTGTCATCCCCTATGCCTCAGCCATAGGGTCTATTATGTATGCCATGCTGTGTACCAGACCTGATGTAAACCTTGTCGTAAGTTTGGTAGGAAGGTACCAAAGTAATCGCGGCATGGAACACTGGACAGCGGTCAAGAATATCCTGAAGTACCTGAAAAGGACTAAGGATATGTTCTCGTTTATGGAGGTGACGAAGAGCTCGTCGTAAAGGGTTACGTCGATGCTAGCTTCGACACAGATCTGGATGACTCTAAGTCAAAAACCGGACACGTGTATATTTTGAATGGTGGGGCAGTAAGCTAGTGCAGTTGCAAGCAAAGGGTCGTGGCGGGATCTACATGTGAAGCAGAATACATGGCAGCCTCGGAGGTAGCACATGAAGCAATCTAGATGAAGGAGTTCATTACCGACCTAGGAGTTATTCCCAATGCATTGGGGCCGATGACTCTCTTCTGTGACAACACTGGAGCCATTGCCCTTGCCAAGGAGCCTAGGTTTCACAAGAAGACCAGGCACATCAAGCGTCGCTTCAACTCCATTCGTGAAAATGTTCAAGATGGAGACATACATATTTGCAAAGTGCATACAGATCTGAATGTCGCGGATCCATTGACTAAACCTCTTCCGCGAGCAAAACATGATCAACACCAGAACTCTATGAGTGTTCGATTCATCACAATGTAACTAAATTATAGACTCTAGTGCAAGTGGGAGACTATTGGAAATATGCCCTAGAAGCAATAATAAAATGGTTATTATTATATTTCCTTTTTCATGATAATTGTCTATTGTTCATGCTATAGTTGTGTTATCCGGAAATCGTAATACAAGTGTGAATACATAGACCACAACATGTCCCTAGTGAGCCTCTAGTTGACTAGCTCGTTGATCAATGGATGGTTACGGTTTCCTGACCATGGACATTGGATGTCATTGATAACGGGATCACATCATTAGGAGAATGATGTGATGGACAAGACCCAATCCTAAGCATAGCACAAGATTGTGTAGTTCGTTTGCTAGAGCTTTTCTAATGTCAAGTATCATTTCCTTAGACCATGAGATCGTGTAACTCCTGGATACCATAGGAATGCTTTGGGTGTACCAAACGTCACAACGTAATTGGGTGGCTATAAAGGTATACTACAGGTATCTCCGAAAGTGTCTGTTGGGTTGGCACGGATCCAGACTGGGATTTGTCACTCCATATGACGGAGAGGTATCTCTAGGCCCACTCGGTAATGCATCATCATAATGAGCTCAATGTGACCAAGTGGTTGGTCACGGGATCATGCATTATGGAACGAGTAAAGTGACTTGCCGGTAACGAGATTGAATGAGATATTGGGATACCGACGATCGAATCTCGGGCAAGTAACGTACCGATTGACAAAGGGAATTGTATACGGGATTGATTGAATTCTCGACATCGTGGTTCATCCGATGAGATTATCATGGAGCATGCGGGAGCCAACATGGGTATCCAGATCCCTCTGTTGGTTATTGACCGGAGAGTTGTCTCGGTCATGTCTACGTGTCTCCCGAACCCGTAGGGTCTACACACTTAAGGTTCGGTGACGCTAGAGTTGTAGAGATATTAGTATGCGGTTAACCGAAAGTTGTTCCAAGTCCCGGATGAGATCCGGTACGTCACGAGGAGTTCCGGAATGGTCCGGAGGTAAAGATTTATATATAAGAAGTCCAGTTTTGGCCACCGGGAAAGTTTTGGGGGTCACCAGTATTGTACCGGGACCACCGGAAGGGTCCCGGGGGTCCACCGGGTGGGGCCACCTATCCTGGAGGGCCCATGGGCTGAAGTGGCGTGGGAACCAGCCCCTGGTGGGCTGGTGTGCCCCACCCAAGGGCCCAAGGCGCCTAGGGTTGGAAACCCTAGGGGACCGTTGCCCCCCCGAGGGGGCATGCGCCCCCTGGTTGGAAACCCTAAGGGGGGCGTTGCCCCCAGAGGGGCAGCCGCCCCAGGCCCCCCCCTTTAGATGGGATCTCCAAGGGGGCATGCACCCTCCTAGCCCCTATATATAGTGGAGGGGAGGGAGGGCAGCCGCACCCTAAGCCCTGGTGCCTCCCTCTCCCTCCCGTGACACCTCTTCCTCCTCCAGTAGCGCTTGGCGAAGCCCTGATGGAATCCCGCTGCTTCGACCACCACACCATTGTGCTGCTGGATCTCCATCAACTTCTCCTTTCCCCTTGCTGGATCAAGGAGGAGACGTCTCTGCTCTGAACGTGTGTTGAACGCGGAGGTGCCATCCGTTCGGCGCTAGGATCATCGGTGATTTGGATCACGACGAGTACGACTCCATCAACCCTGTTCTCTTGAATGCTTCCGCTCGTGATCTACAAGGGTATGTAGATGCACTCCTCTCTCTCGTTGCTAGATGACTCCATAGATTGAACTTGGTGATGCGTAGAAAATTTGAAATTCCTGCTACGATCCCCAACAATTGGGACTTGGAATTACAATCGATGGAAATTGGAATTCATCAGAAGTTTTATCCTATGCATCTGGTTCATCGTGATCGGAATTATATATATTTTTTGGACTCATGAAGGAGAAAGTATCGCTCAAGCTTGGGGGAGGCTTAGGTAAATATTATATACATGCCCCAACCATGAGCTCTCAAGAGAAATTATTATTCAGAATTTTTATGGTTGGCTTTCTCATAATGATCAATCCATGCTCGATACTTCTTGTACTGGTTCTTGTATGAAGAAGACTATTGAATTCAAATGCGATTTATTGGAAATAATTAAACTCAAGTCTGAAGATTGGGAACTCGACGAAGGTAAGGAGTCAGGTATAAAACTTAAGTTTCATTGTGTTAAATCTTTTATGGATACCGATGCTTTTCGTGAATTTAGCACTAAGTATGGACTTGACTTTGAGATGGTAGCTTCTTTCTTTGAATAATTTGCTACTCATGTTGATCTACCTAAGGAGAAGTGGTTTAAATATCATCCTCCCATTGAAGTAAAAGTAGTAGAACCCATTAAAGCCAAAGAGAAACTATTACTTATAATGTTGATCATATTGTTCCTACTTCTTATAAGAAACCACCTTTTCCTATTAGAATAAAGGAACATACTAAAGCTTCAGTTGTGGTTCGTAAGGGTTATACTAGAACACCTACACCCCCTGAACAAATTAAAGTTGAACCTAGTATTGCTATGGTGAAAGATCTCTTGGTCGATAATATTGATGGGCATGTTATTTATTTCTATGATGAAGCTGCTAGAATTGCTAGACCCGACGATAAAGATAAACATAGACCTGTTGTTGGCATGCCTGTTGTTTTTGTTAAAATAGGAGATCATTGTTACCATGGCTTATGTGATTTAGGTGCTAGTGTAAGTGCAATTCCCTTTATCTTACACCAAGAAATTATGAATGATATTGCACCTGCTGAAATAGGACATATTGATGTCACCATTAAACTTGCCAATAGAGATACTACTTCACCAACTGGGATTGTTAGAGATGTTGAAGTCTTGTGTGGGAATATAAAATACCCTACTGATTTTGTAGTTCTTGGTTCCCCACAAGATGATTTTTGTCCTATAATATTTGGTAGACCTTTCTTGAACACTGTTAATACTAAAATAGACTTTAAGAAAGAAACTGTTAGTGTAACTTTTGGGGATGTGTCTCATGATTTTAATTTCTCCAAATTTCATAGACAACCCCATGACAAAGAACTGCCTAATAAAGATGAAATTATTGGTCTTGCTTCTATTGCTGTACCTCCTACTGATTCTTTAGAAAAATATTTGCTAGACCATGAAAATGATATGTTTATGAATGAAAGAAAGGAATTAGATGAAGTATTCTTTGAACAGATGCCTATTCTGAAACACAATTTGCCTGTTGAGACTCTTGGAGATCCTCTACCCCCCAAGAGTGATCCCGTGTTTGATCTTAAACAATTTCTTGATACTTTGAAATATGCTTATCTTGATGAGAAAAAGATATAACATGTTGTCATTAGTGCTAATCTTTCAGAACATGAAGAAAAGAGATTATTGAAAACTCTGAAGAAGCACCATGCCGCTATTGGATATACTCTGGATGTTCTTAAGGTCATTAGTCCCACTCTATGTCAGCATAAATTAATATGGAACCTGATGCTAAACCTGTTGTTGATCACCAGCGACGGTTGCATCCTAAGATGAAGGAAGTGGTAAGAAATGAAATGCTAAAGCTTCTGGAGGTAGGTATTATTTATCTTGTTGCTGATAGTAGATGGGCAAGTCTTGTTCATTGTGTCCCTAAGAAGGGAGGTATACCAATGTTCCTAATGATAAAAATGAATTGATTCCGCAAAGAATTGTCACAGGTTCTAGAATGGTAATTGATTTTAGAAAATTAAACAAAGCTAGTAGGAAAGATCTTTATCCTCCACCTTTTATTGATCAAATGCAAGAAATATTATCAAAACATACACACTTTTGCTTTCTAGATGGTTATTCTGAGTTTTTTTTTCAAATACCTATGTCACAAGAGGATCAAGAAAAAACTAGTTTTACATGCCCTTTTGGTACTTCTGCTTATAGACGTATGACTTTTGGTTCATGCAATGCACCTGGTACCTTTCAAAGATGTCTGAGTCCTATATTCTCTGACTTTTGTGAAAAGATCATTGAGGTTTTAATGGATGATTTCTTCATTTATGAAACTTCTTTTGATGATTGCTTAAGCAACCTTGATCGAGTTTTGCAGAGATGTGAAGAAACTAATCTTGTCTTGAATTGGGAGAAGTGCCACTTTATGGTTAATGAAGGTATTTTCATGGGGCATAAAATCTCTGAAAGAGGTATTGAAGTTTATAAAGCTAAAGTTGATGCTATTAAAAGATGATGTGTCCTAAAGATATCAAAGGTACATGAAGTTTCCTTGGCCCTGCTAGTTTCTATAGGAGGTTTATTAAAGACTTCTCTAAAATTTCTAGGCGTCTCACTAATCTCTTGCAAAAATATGTTCCATTTGTTTTTGATGATGATTGTGTAGAAGCATTTAAAAAACTTAAGAAAGTCTTGATTTCTGCACCTATTATTCAACCACTTGATTGGAACTTACCCTTTGAAATTATGTGTTATGCCAGTGACTATGATGTTGGTACTTTTCTAGGACAAAGAGTTGATAAGAAATTAAATGTTATCCATTATGCTAGTAAAACTCTAGATGGTGCTCAAAGAAATGACGCTACTACTGAAAAGGAATTTTTAGCAGTTGTGTTTGCTTGTGATAAGTTCAGATCTTATATTGTTGATTCCAAAGTTACTATTCACACTTATCATGCTGCTATTAAATATCTTCTGGAAAAGAAAGATGCTAAACCTAGACTTATTAGATGAGTTCTCTTGCTACAAGAATTTGATTTATATATTATTGATAGAAAGGAGCTGAGAACCCCGTAGCAGACAACTTGTCTAGGTTAGAAAATGTTCTTGATGACTGATACGTGTCCGTCATATCTACTTTTCCTAATGCTTTTCCTCTTATTTTGGACTCTAATTTGCATGATTTGAATGAAACTAACCCGGACTGACGCTGTTTTCAGCAGAACTACCATGGTGTTGTTTTTGTGCAGAAATAAAAGTTCTCGGAATGGAATGAAACTTTGCGAGGATTTTTTATACAATAAAAGAGAATTTCTGGAGCCAAGAACCACCGGAGGGGGGCACCTGGGTGGGCACAACCCACCAGGGCATGCCACCCCCTCCAAGCGCGCCCAGGTGGGTTGTCCCCACCTGGTGTCCACGCACACCTTTAAATGAACACTATAAAATCCTAGTTTTCCAAAAAAAATGAGGGAGAAAGAATTATCAGATTTCACAAGATAGAGCCACCTCGTCTTTTGTTCTTCACCAGGAGGCCAGATCTGTAGTCCGTTTGGGGCTCCGGAGAGGGGGATCTTCGATCTTCGTCATCACCAATACTTCTCCATCGCCCATTCCATGATGCTCCCCACCGGGAGTGAGTAATTCCTTCTTAGGCTCGCTGGTCGGTGAGGAGTTGGATGAGATTCATCATGTAATCGAGTTAGTTTTGGTAGGGCCTGATCCCTAGTATCCATTATGTCCTGAGATTGATGTTGTTGTGACTTTGCCATGCTTAATGCTTGTCACTTTAGGCCTGGGTGCCATGATTTCAGATCTGAACCGTTTATGTTATCACCATTATATCCATGTTCTAGATCCGATCTTGCAAGTTATAGTCACCTACTACGTGTTATGATCCTCCAACCCCGGAGTGACAATAGTGTGGACCACTCCCGGTGATGATTGTAGTTTGAGGAGTTCATGTATTCATCATGTGCTAATGCTTTGTTTCGCTTCTCTATTAAAAGGAGGCCTTAATATCCCTTAGTTTCCAATAGGACCCCGCTGCCACGGGAGGGTAGGATAGAAGATGTCATGCAAGTTCTTTCCATAAGCCCGTATGAGTATTTACGGAATACATGCCTACATTATATTTATGAACTGGAGCTAGTGTCGTATCACCCTAGGTTATGACTGTCTCGTGATGAATATCATCCAACGAATCACCGATCCAATGCCTACTATTTTCCTACATATTGTTCTTGCTAAGTTACTACTGCTGCTACTTCTATCATTACTGCTACAAAACCATTGCTATCACCGTTACTGTTATTGCTAGTGCTACCATTACTATCATAACTATCATATTATTGTGTTACTGATCACTTTGCTGCAGATAATTAATCTTCAGGTGTGGTTGAATTGACAACTCAGCTACTAATACTTGCAAATATTCTTTGGTTCCCCTTGTGTTGAATACTCTACCCTTGAAAACTGTTGCAATCCCATATACTTGTGGGTTATCAAAACCTTTTCCTGGAGCCGTTGCCAGGGAGCATAGCTATATTTGTTGAGTCACTTGGGATTATTATGATATTATCACTATAAAGAATCTGAAGGATGCTAAGACTAAGATTTTTCCCTCTAAGACGAGGGGAGGTAAGGAACTACCATCCAGCTCTGCTTTAGATTCATCTTCTACAAGTAAACTTGCAACACCACCACATGCTATTAATTCTGATATGTCGCAAGTTGTTGATGATGCTACTTCTGCTATGAATGCTACTCATGATGATGTTAGTATCTTGCTTGATGAGGATGTGCCGCTAGGTGAATTTCTTGATGAACAAATTGCTAGAGTAAGACAACATGATATTATTAAAACTGATGATGAGCTTGAAACTGAAAATCTTGAAACGCCTACTAGAACTAGCCCTCCTAGATATGAATTGCCAAAAGTACCAGAAGGTTATGCTATGAGTGAGGAGGCAACTAGAGATATTCTTGCTTGTAAGGATAGAGAGGATCTAGATAAATTATTAGGCAAGTATAAAGAAAGATCTACAAATGCTAGAATGAAATGTGTGATCCTAAGTTTGCTACTTCACCTATATTTATTAATGATAAGGATTATGAATTTTCTGTCGACCCAGAGATAATTAGTTTGGTTGAACCTCATCCTTTCCATGGTTATGAAACGGAAACTGTTGGGGCACATCTTACTAAGTTGAATGACATAGCCACCCTTTTTGCTCATGACGAGAAAATTCTCTATTACTATATTTTCAAGTAATTTCCATTCTTATTAAAGGGTGATGCTAAAGCTTGGTACAATACTCTTGCTCCTGGTTGTGTGCGTAGTCCCCGGGACATGATTTATTACTTCTGTGAAAAATATTAACATGCTCATAAGAAACAAGCTGCCTTGCAGGAAATATTTATCTTTATGCAAATTGAAGAAGAGAGTCTCCCACAAGCTTGGGGGAGGCTTCTCCAATTGCCTAATGCTTTGCCTGATCATCCACTTAAGAAAAATGAAATACTTTATATCTTCTATAATGGACTAACCGATGCTTCTAGGGATTTCCTAGATAGTTGTGCTGGTTGTGTTTTCAAGGAAAGAACTATTGGGCAAGATAAAGAATTATTGAATAACATATTGAAAAATTATGATGATTGGACTCCTCCTGAAACACTGCTTAAACCCACTCTGAAGAAGAGGGGTATCTTATATCTCAGTCCTGAAGATATGCAAGAGGCAAAGAAATCTATGAAGGAAAAAGGTATTAAAGCAGAGGATATTAAAAATTTACCACCTATTGAAGAAATACATGGGCTTTAAGAACCACCACCACCTAAGGTGGTAGAGGTAAATTCTCTAATGAAATTCAATGGTAGTGATCATCCTCATAATAAACATCTTAGCGAATGCCTTTATGAGTTTGATAATTACATTAGAAAGCAAGATCACTTCAATGCAAATGTTATGAAACAAATTAAATACAATTATGATATGATTGCCTGTTTAAGTGACTTGTTATTTAGAATCTAAAATGATGTTAGATGTGTAGGAAATCAAGCCCCTATGGTTCAAACTCAATTAGAACAAGTTGCTAAATCTCAAAGAGAGTTGCCTGTGAAATGAACAATAATATAAGTGATTTTCTATTAGAGTAGCAAATAGAGGAGGTAAAATGACTCAGGAACCACTTATCCTGAGGGACACCCAAAGAGAATTGAACAAGACTCTCAAAGAATTAACATTGATGCACCTAGTCCTTCGAAAAAGAAATAGAAGAAGAAAAATATTAGGACTTTGCATGCCTCTAGTGATCCTGAAGTAGAAAAACCTCCTGACAATGATAATGAAGTTTCTATCTCTGATGCTGAAACTCAATCAGGTAGTGAACACTCACCTTCTAATAATGAAAAATATAATGATGAGGTTCATGAAGATACTCAACCTAATAATAAAGAACCAGACGGTGATGTGTAGATAGAACCAGCTGTTGATCTTGATAACCCACAACCCAAGAATAAAAGATATTTGTCAGGACCCCGACTCAATGCCACATCGATCTAGCATGTAACACCTCATATCACTTTGCGGCCTCACGCATGGTATTCCCACGGGTGTCGCCTTACTTTTGCCCGGGACCGTTTGCGCCTTTTGGCACACGTATATGACAGTGTCGCTAGCATCCATATGATAAGGAGCCCGGGCTGACATGGCTAGTCGTAAACCCAAAGTGGCACAGACTTACAGGGACAGGCATCCATGACCCAGCATCGAACGTGTCGGTCATCAGCGAGTGAATCCAGGCTGTAGCACTGGGCTAGCAGGACTCCGGTGAACCGGGCTGTAGCGGGCTAACAGGACTCCGGTATTCATCGCGTGACATTTCCCCGAAGGGACAGACACAGGAACGAAGAAGGACACATGCCGGCCAGCCTAAGTGTTCCGGAGCAGTAGCAAGCTACCATGGCTCGGTGGAAACACTAGGAGACATTTCCCGGTAAGAGAGGCTACTAAAGATAAACAACTAGATAGTCAGATCCCACACATACCAAGCA
>NC_041383.1:343954946-343979433 GCF_002162155.2 Triticum dicoccoides | reverse complement strand
GGCGGAGCTTCTGGGTGCGTCGGAATTGCGTGTGGTGGCCGGTGGCCATGGGTACGGCGACGATGACGGCGAGCTCCGCTCGGTGGTGTGCGCGGGAGGGAAACAGAGGAGGGAACGGGGTCCAGGGGCAGAGAGGGGAGGTGCAGGGGGCGAGGGGGAGTGCGTGGCTCCCTCGGTTGCCTCCAGCGGCGAGCAGGTAAGCAGGAGGTGGCCGAGGCAGCGTCGGCGCGCGCCACGCCTCGCCTCTGTTCGTCCTCCTGGCAGAGGAGGAAGAGGACAAGGGGGGAGGTGGGCTGGGCCGGCTGGGCCGGCCAGATGGAGCTGGGCCAGGCTCTGGTGGGCTGCACGGTAAGGCCAGGTAACTTCCTTCTCTCTCTCTCTCTTTTTCTAATTATCTCAGTTTTCTATTATTCTGTAAATTTAGGGCTTTATTAAAAATACTCAGACACTTTCAAAAATCATGAAACTAATCATGGCTACTGTTTAGAATATATCCAACAGTAAACATTTTAGTTTATGATTATTTGAGCATTTGAAATATTTAATAGCATTTAAATGCCCAAATGAAAATACTATATGATTTAATTCAGTGACCAAATATGTCCTGCAAAAATATAAACCATTTTTGGTAGATGCTTCCACCTCAACCCAGAAATGTTGAACATTTTTAGAGGACATTTTGAGTTCAATGAAAAGGTTTTATTTTGACCCTAGTTGAATTCATTTGGTGCTAGGGCTTAGTCAATCCCCATCTCAGGTTTAAATGAAATTTAAACATGATGTAACACTCTAATGCATGCACTAGGCATTGTCAGAACTAGGGATGTGACAACTCACCCCCACAAAACAAGAATCTCGTCTCGAGATTCAAGCGTAGGGTAGGGTGAAGGGGAAACGCAAACTAGCACAATCTTCACGATCCAGGTTGCACTTCATAGGAACGTTGATTCGATCACCATAATTGTCTTGAAGTCTTGCTCTGAGAAATCCTGTCAACATGACATGGAGGGAAGAAGACTCTAGAAGGGTCGATCTCCTCGAAGATCGAACAACTCACGGAATGAGACATAGGACCAACTCTCGGTTGAGACACGAGATACACATCAAGAGGGGTGGAAAGAAACGGATGACGAGGGTTCACTAGGTAGACAATAATTTCACGCTTAAGAAGGTGGTAATTGATTGTCCACGTAGCGAGGAGTTGAGTTGCCATGATACCACGACGAAACATCCTGGAGGAGGGTGACTCGTAGATTATTACCCTAAGTGGCAAAAAGAATTACCTTTGATTCAGAGATCATTGAAACTCTTTATACCAGCTTAAGGCAGATCATAATCGATCATTTAGAGGGGTTCGGTAGAATGGCATACTCGGACTTGGATGATGTGGATTACCTTGTTGAAGACAACGTAATGGATGAATTTGCTTATCACCGGAGATAGAAGAGACCCATGGTAGAATGGCACATTGGCGGTGCAAGCTAGGAACAAAATGCAAATGCTGGGAATGATTCTGGTAACTGGGGAAGAACCCAACAACAGAGAGTGAATTCACTGTTGAATAGATCATAGCATTGCCGAGGGAACTGAGAGCAAACCCAGCTAGTGCCGATGATAACACGTAGCGCTTGTGCGTGCTCTCCAGAACTTGAGCATTTCCATATTCATCAAGGTTTTACCAACATCCGTGTCAAGGATCCTGGCAACACAACATACCACCATGATGAACAACGATGGACGAGGCAGATGCATAGGAAGATAACATCAACTCAGATTTCACCCTAGCGAGGCCAAGGAAACAAAATCTGGATGATTGACCGAGAGACATTTAGCACTCCGCTTCTAATGTTCTCCTTGACGTGCTAGTGTAACCCATTCATAGATATGGTTTGATAACTAGAACATCAGGTAAAGGTCGGACTTCGGGAGCAATAGAATCCATAAGGACAACTAGGGAGTAAATCCTACGAAATCCCTATGGGGAGGTGGCCAACTTCATCAATCAAGATATTATAATAACAGGTCTTCCGGCTGGGTGTGTTGGCCACGACATCCACTTTATCGGTTATCGCGCGACCACTATTATAATTCTTGGGAAATATTCCAACCATCATATCTGCCTGAGATTCAGATCTGGTTGGTATCAGGATATTCCAGACTCATCGAGTCTAGGAAGAAAACGGAAGTTTGCAACACAAATCGACGAGATGACGTTGCGGGATTCTCGGGAGATGAACTACGATAGCAAGCTCCAAAACATGAGCTGGTTCTGCTACAAACATGTGAACACGTTGCCCCAGACAAGCATGCCCACATGGTAGTCTTACAATAAAACACTACCGAGTTCTGGTTGGGAACCATCAGCGAGGATATCGGAGTTCTTTCATAAGTCCGGATTAGCTCTTATGAAGATACTCCTTCTCCTTGAACAAATCAGTCAGTGGCTTGGTGTGCTAGGATATACATATGGAATGAAGATGATCAGTCTAACAGACCATAGAATTCTTCGCACGTGCATGACCGACTTGGGATGATTCCAAAGGAGCAAAAACAAACTTTCTCGAATTCACGACGGCAGCTTACATCAAAATGCACGTGAATCAAAGGAAGTCACTCCTTTCATCAAACAAGTACTTCATGAGCTAGCATGAAGAAAATGCTTTCAAAAGTTTCCAACACTAACTTAATGTTCAACAACATCACGGAGGAGATAAGGATGTTGTCAATGGACTCAATAACAACTCATCGGAATTTCCATATCACTGGACTTCCACCATCGTGTGAACACGGTGATAGCATTGGTCAGACCCAAAAGATATAATGGTGTATGCTCGAGGGATCAACCACGAGGAAGACAACATTACGAGCATCGTTGGTTCTGACTTGATTTGACGATAGCCCACACTCAAATCAAAGGATTGATAAGACGATAGGTCCAGCAACTGATCACAGGGACCAATCGATGAAGATATCATCTTTCTTCAACACACACTACACAAGAATATCCCTTTGGAACGAACTAAATCAGGCAAGCTTTTATCTTCCAACCCTCCAAGTTGTCGTTTAGCTTAACCAACTAGCTCAGGGATATCTAACACCGACTCTTGGAGAGAAAGGTGGTTCACAAGAAACCAACTTGATCACGAGCTCAACATAGCGGTCAGGTGACAACCTGGTAATACTTCTGAGAAGATATTCAGAAAATTACGAACCACCGATATGTTACTAAGCTCGAGAACAATCTTGCTTTTCAGGGCAAGACGATATGATCAAATAAGCAAGGATTGGCACTATCCTAACTCACTGATCGGAGAGTGCACCAAAAATAAGGACTAGGTAGCACAATCAACCTTAGGGTGACGATTCAATAATCGACACGCTAAGAATGAGGTTATCGTCCATTTAACTACCAAGCAATGGAGTTGCTAGCAGTATTGATTTCACACGCCATGATTCATTTGTCGGTATTCCGGTTGCATCAACACGAAGACCGAGGGATGACTAATGATGGAAAGAAGTATCACTGTACCAAGAGTTCATATGATGGTGTGCAATTCCTATAACAATCCCGATATAAAGATGGTAATACTCCAAGGTAGAACAGAACAAAAGCTGGATTAGCAATTTGATCTGCGGAGCACAACTTCTTTGACCCAATCCTGGATATGGAAGAGGTACTAGAGTTTGTTTCTCCTAGTCATTCTGCGATAGAATGGCTTGACGGACCACAAGAGTAATAGGCATCGATAAACGAACGCACGCATACTCTTGACTATCAATTGATAGACGAGGGTCAGAATGCAACTAAAGAGAGACAACTCAAAGGAACATATAATTTTCTGAGTTGTGGGTGCATAGATTAGTATGTCGAACCAAGTTCAACATATTTCTTCCGGATAACCCATGCAGAAAGGTAGAACTGGCAGAGTCACGATTTATGAATGGAGAACTCCTCAAGAGTAATCCTGTTGTGATATTTCAGTTCAACGAGGAACTTCTGCCATAAGTAGTTCATAGTATTTGGAAGAAGGAAATACCACGAACTTCGAGGACTATCGCAAAGTTACTAATATCCTAAAGGAACTAGCAAACACTATCGACATGAAGTAAGTAGGGTGAATCTCGGGTTCAGAACCCAGGAGTAGAATACCTACTACTAAGTAGCATCACGGGATGCTTTCAAGAATAAAAGCCAGGATCATCACACTGGGATCACAAAACATTGCTAGATTACTAGATGACTCCCTAAACACCTAGGGCCATGATAGTAACTCCAACATAATGTCAAGGCAATAAAATACCTCAACTCAACAATTAGTGTGATTGAGCTGGCATAAAGGAGCATCGAAACCAGAGGAAAAGGATTTTGCAAATGCATCAGACTATTTAGAAACCTGGAATGACTCGGACAGCATAACGGCTGTAAATGCTCAGAAGAGATTTGAGACATTCACAAAAATGGTGGCATAACGACTCAGAAGCACAATATCAAGCTTCGAGATCAACAATTAACATACGGAAGATAGTAGGAACTGAACTGGGGCTTGAATCAACAATCTTATAAGTCTACGGATTAGTAACACGTGATCCTGATAGAAAGAAGAGATAGCCTAGTGCTTAAACCCCGTAGAAGAGAAGATGATGACTCAGATCAGAAGGCCATGAGGTATAAGGAGTAAAAAGAGCCTTACGTTCCATCCCACAATCAATTCCCTTACATATAACTAAAGCATTTCTAGACTCAACTTCGACCAGTTTGGCTTGGTAATCCTACAGGAAGTCAAGCTCTGATACCAACGCTGTCAGGACCCCGACTCAATGCCACATTGATCTAGCATGTAACACCTCATATCACTTTGCGGCCTCACGCACGGTATTCCCACGGGTGTCGCCTTACTTTTGCCCGGGACCGTTTGCGCCTTTTGGCACACGTATATGACAGTGTCGCTAGCATCCATATGATAAGGAGCCCGGGCTGACATGGCTAGTCGTAAACCCAAAGTGGCACAGACTTACAGGGACAGGCATCCATGACCCAGCATCGAACGTGTCGGTCATCAGCGAGTGAATCCAGGCTGTAGCACTGGGCTAGCAGGACTCCGGTGAACCGGGCTGTAGCGGGCTAACACGACTCCGGTATTCATCGCGTGACATTTCCCCGAAGGGACAGACACAGGAACGAAGAAGGACACATGCCGGCCAGCCTAAGTGTTCCGGAGCAGTAGCAAGCTACCATGGCTCGGTGGAAACACTAGGAGACATTTCCCGGTAAGAGAGGCTACGAAAGATAAACAACTAGATAGTCAGATCCCACACATACCAAGCATTTCAATAACATACGCACAATATGCTCGATATGTGCAATACAACATGGTATCACAAAATGACTCTACGACTCAAGTAGTTTATTCATTAGGCTCCGAGGAGCGAGATATTACAAACAGGGGTCTCATGACCCAACAATCAGAGCATACAAATCAAAGCACAAGCGGAAGCTATCATGTCTGAGTACAGACAACTATAAATGAAAAAGGCTGAGAAGCCTGACTATCTACCAGATCCTGCCGAGGGCACAAGATCGTAGCTGAGGTAACAAGCTAAACGTCGAAGTCCAAGCGGAACTAATAGTGAGACTGAAGTCTCTCTGCAAAAACATAAAATAGGCAAACGTGAGTACAAATGTACCCAGCAAGACTTACATCAGAACTAACTACATATGCATCATTATCAACAAAGGGGATGGTGGGGTTTAACTACAGCAAGCCAGCTTTGACTCGGTGGCTATCCTAAACTACGACTGCAATGTAACTCTTTTGAGGTGGCGCACACGAGTCCACATATTCACCATACCAATACACCACTATGGAACCGCTCCCGTCTCCCTACGAGAACGCCATCCATAGCACTCACGCTTATCTTGCGTATTTTAGAGCATCCACTTTCACTTGTCTATGAACTGATATAAGCAACCCAGAAGTCCTTTTCCGCGGACACGGCTATTCGAATAGATCATATTAACCCTGCAGGGGTGTACTTCTTCACACACGCTCTCACCACTTACCGCCGTTTACACGACATGTACTCGGCAACCTTCAAGCGGAAGCCCAACGTGGGTGTCGGCCACGACCTACCTAATCACCTAAGTCTCTAGTCCAGGTTTATCGCCTATTCGGGTTCCATCCATGAGGAGATCCGGCCGGAGTTTCGCTCACAGCCCCAAACGATGTGAACAGGGTTCCCGAGACACCAAACGGGCGCCCGGTACACCGTGCCACGTGCCTACCGCATCACAGCCCACCCCTACGGTCAGCGCTGCGCACGGCCTCTAGCATACTACAAACACCAGAAACTACTTGCAACTCCTGGACAGAGGACAAGGGTGATCAAGAAGCCGAGAGGGTCCATTGGTTTCGGGCCCAATGCGTGGTAGTAGCTGAGTCATGGATCACAAACACAAAACTCAGTTCCTGAGGACGGCTGCAATGAGACAACCCACCATGTACTCCTACATGGCCTCTCACCGCTACCTTTACCAAATCGTATTCACACACTTAGCTCACACACAGTAGGACATGTTCACACGCCTCTGATTCATCCCCGATGAATCAGACCTGACTCAACTCTAAGCAGTAGCAGGCATGACAAACAAACATGAATGAGTAGGCACAACAGGGCTCAAACAACTCCTACTCATGCTAGTGGGTTTCATCTATTTACTGTGGCAATGACAGGTCATGCAAAGGATAAAGGGGTTCAGCTACCGCAGCAAGTAACAGATGAATCGGTGTTGTCCTAATGCAGTAAAAGAGAGCAGGAGCGAGAGAGTAGGATTGTATCGGAATGAACAAGGGGGTTTTGCTTGCCTGGCACTTCTGAAGATAACATTGAGTCTTCATCAGTGTCAACGATCACATCATCGGTATCACGTCTATCGAGAGGGGACAGATACCGGCAAATACAGAAAAACACGATCAATGCAATGCACAATATGATGCATGCTATGACATGGCAATATGAATGTGTTTTGGGCTAATGCACCTAAAACCAGATTAAATGAAGTTGGTTTGAATCTAAAATTCAAATTCAAACTCCATATGTGATTAATTAAATGCCCTTTATATGATTTGTGCTAAACAGTAGTGATAAGTTGTTCTAACATGCATGAAAATGGTACAGATGGATTCCTTGAATTTTCCTGATAATTTTTCATATATAAATTATTTAATTTGGAGTTACGGTTAATTTTCTATGATTTTTAGAAGTTTTAGGCATTTTCTGAAATTTCCTGAATATAATAAAATAAACTAAATTCCAGAAAATGAATATTGCGTCAGCATGACGTTGGCATGACGTCAGCAGGTCAACGGGCGCCGTCCAGGTCAAACCTGACGTGTGGGGTCCACACGTCAGTGACACAGGAGCTAATCCCGGTCAAACCCAGCGCTGACTGGGGTTTGACCAGGGGTGGGGCCCACTGTCAGTGGCTGTGGGGGTGTTTAGTGTGGTCATTAGTGCTAATTAGGCGTGCCACATCGGCAGTCGCCGGAGTTTCACCGGCGGCGACCATTCCGCACGGCGGGGGAACGCCGGACTTGCGCTAGGGGCATCGGATCGACGCGCCAAGGGCACCAGGAGGTAGCCCGCGCCCGTGCGCATCTAGGGGGACCAACGGGAGGTGCGGGGGTGGCCGGGGTTCGCCGGAATGGAGCCCGAGGCGGCGGCCGGAGCTCGGGGTTTCGCGGGATCGGCGCTGCAGTGCACGGGAGGACGAATGGTTAAGTGCTTTGGGTTCCTGAGGTTGCGGTGAGCACGCGGGTGAGCTCAGGAGCGAGCTGCGGTGGCTGTGGCCACGGCCACGCCATGGCCGGCGGCGAGGAGCAATCGGCTCCGGTGAAAAGGCGGCTAGGGTACGGGAACGAGCGCGAGGAGGAGGGGGAATGGAAGAGTAGCTCACAGGGGTTGCGACGGTGGCCTCGGGGAGCTCGGGGAGGCACCGGAGCCGACGAATTTGACGAAGATGGCCGGCGGTCCCGAGGTTGAAGAAGACGGCGGTGGCGACGTTGCAGGGGCTCCTGCGGTGCGCTTCTCGGCGAGGAGGAAGAGGTGGTCGAGGCGGATCTCCTGGGTACGTCGGGTGGCAGTGAGGAGCACGGGGGCTACGGCGAACGACGTCGGCGACGACGAGCTCCGCTCGGGCGCGTGCAGGGAGGAAAGCAGAGGAGGGAACGGGGTCCAGGGGAAGAGAGGGGAGGTGCAGGGGCGAGGGGAAGTGCGTGGCGTGAGGGGGAGGCTCGGGAACGCCTCGGTGGAAGCAGGAGGTGGCCGAGGCGGCATCGGCGCTCGCCACCGAGCTGCTTCGGTGCGAGGGGAGGAAGATGACAAGGGGGAGGAGGTGGGCTGGGCCGCCAGGTGGGGGGGGAGCTGGGCCGGCTACAGGTAAGTGGCCCAGTGTCAGGACCCCGACTCAATGCCACATCGATCTAGCATGTAACACCTCATATCACTTTGCGGCCTCACGCACGGTATTCCCACGGGTGTCGCCTTACCTTTGCCCGGGACCGTTTGCGCCTTTTGGCACCCGTATATGACAGTGTCGCTAGCATCCATATGATAAGGAGCCCGGGCTGACATGGCTAGTCGTAAACCCAAAGCGGCGCAGACTTACAGGGACAGGCATCCATGACCCAGCATCGAACGTGTCGGTCATCAGCAAGTGGGTCCGGGCTGTAGCACTGGGCTAGCAGGACTCCAGTAAACCGGGCTGTAGCGGGCTAACAGGACTCCGGTACTCAATGCGTGACATTTCCCCGAAGGGACAGACACAGGAACGAAGAAGGACACATGCCGGCCAGCCTAAGTGTTCCGGAGCAGTAGCAAGCCACCATGGCTCGGTGGAAACACTAGGAGACATTTCCCCGTAAGAGAGGCTACTAAAGATAAACAACTAGATGGTCAGATCCCACACATACCAAGCATTTCAATAACATACACACAATATGCTCGATATGTGCAAATACAACATGGCATCACAACATGACTCTATGACTCAAGTAATCTATTCAATAGGCTCCGAGGAGCGAGATATTACAAACAGGGGTCTCATGACCCAACAATCAGAGCATACAAGTCAAAGCACAAGCGGAAGCTATCATGTCTGGGTACAGACATCTATAAATGAAAAAGGCTGAGAAGCCTGACTATCTATCAGATCCTGCCGAGGGCACAAGATCGTAGCTGAGGTATCAAGCTAAACGTCGAAGTCCACGTGGAACTACTAGTGAGACTGAAGTCTCTCTGCAAAAACATAAAATAGGCAAACGTGAGTACAAATGTACCCAGCAAGACTTACATCAGAACTATCTACATATGCATCGTTATCAACAAAGGGGATGGTGGGGTTTAACTGCAGCAAGCCAGCTTTAACTCGGTGGCTATCCTAAACTACGACTGCAATGTAACTCTTTGAGGTGGCGCACACGAGTCCACATATTCACCATATCAATACACCACTATGGAACCGCTCCTGTCTCCCTACGAGAACGCCATCCATAGCACTCACGCTTATCTTGCGTATTTTAGAGTATCCACTTTCACTTGTCTATGAACTGATATAAGCAACCCAGAAGTCCTTTTCCGCGGACACGGCTATTCGAATAGATCATATTAACCCTGCAGGGGTGTACTTCTTCACACACGCTCTCACCACTTACCGCCGTTTACACGACATGTACTCGGCAACCTTCAAGCGGAAGCCCAACGTGGGTGTCGGCCACGGCCTGCCTAAACACTCAAGTCTCTAGTCCAGGTTTATCGCCTATTCGGGTTCCATCCATGAGGAGATCCGGCCGGAGTTTCGCTCACAGCCCCAAACGATGTGAACAGGGTTCCGTGACACCAAACGGGCGCCCGGTTTACCCGGCCACGTGCCTACCGCATCACAACCCACCCCTACGGTCAGCGCTGCGCACGGCCTCCAGCATACTACAAACACCAGAAACTACTTGCAACTCCTGGACAGAGGACAAGGGTGATCAAGAAGCCGAGAGGGTCCATTGGTTTCGGGCCCAATGCGTGGTAGTAGCTGAATCATGGATCACAAACACAGAACTCAGTTCCTGAGGACGGCTGCAATGAGACAACCCACCATGTACTCCTACATGGCCTCTCACCGCTACCTTTACCAAATCGTGTTCACACACTTAGCTCACACACGGTAGGACATGTTCACACACCTCTGATTCATCCCTGATGAATCAGACCTGACTCAACTCTAAGCAGTAGCAGGCATGACAAACAAGCAGGAATGAGTAGGCACAACAGGGCTCAAACAACTCCTACTCATGCTAGTGGGTTTATCTATTTACTGTGGAATGACAGGTCATGCAAAGGATAAAGGGGTTCAGCTACCGCAGCAAGTAACAGTTGAATCGTTGTTGTCCTAATGCAGTAAAAGAGAGCAGGAGCGAGAGAGTAGGATTGTATCGGAATGAACAAGGGGGTTTTGCTTGCCTGGCACTTCTGAAGATAACATTGAGTCTTCATCAGTGTCAATGATCACGTCATCGGTATCACGTCTATCGAGAGGGGACAAATACCGGCAACACAAAAAGGAACACAATCAATGCAATGCACAATATGATGCATGATCATGACATGGCAAAATGAATGTGTTTTGAGCTAATGCAACTAGCAACAGATTAAATGAAGTTGGTTTGAATACAAGATTCAAATTCAAACTCCATATGTGAATATTCAAATGTCATTCACTTCATTTGTCCTAAACAGTAGTTATAAGTTGTTCTAACATGCATGAAAATGGTACAGATGGATTCCTTGAATTTTTCTGATAATTTTTCATATATAATTTATTTAATTTGGAGTTACGGTTGAATTTCTATGAATTTTAGAAGTTTATACAATTTTCTGGAATTCATAAATTATTTCCTAATTTATTTTAATTCCAGAAAGGAATTATTGCGTCAGCATGACCTTATCCTGACGTCATCAGGTCAACGGGGCAGATTCAGGTCAAACCTGACCAGTGGGGTCCACTGGTCAGTGACCCAGTCAACTAACCAGGTTAGTTAGCCCTAACTAACTTAGTTAGCCGGGCGGGGCCCGCATGTCAGTGGCCTATCTAATTAGCTAGGTTAATTAGCGCTAACTAATCTAACACTAATCTAGCAGGCGCCTGGGCCCACACGTCAGGGGGTCAAACCCCGGGTCAAACCCGTCGGAGTTGACCCGCGGCTTGTCGCCGGCGACGCCAGCAACGGCGGAGGGCGTCGGAAACGCTCCTTCGGCGACCAAATCGGCGACTGAGGGGCTCTACGCGTAGCTGGGAGTCGCCCGCATCCATCTGTGCAAACGGCAGGGGCTGAGGTGGCCAGAGCTCACCGGAACGGGGCCCGCAGCGGCGACCGAAGCACGGCGAGGTCGGGGTTGGCGCTAGGGGGCACGGCAGGTCGCACGGGTGGGCGCGCTCGGCTCCTGGAAGGGTGCTGAGCACGTTGCCGTGCTCGGGGGTTAGCTACGGTGGCTCTAGCCCCGTCTGCGTCATCGCCGGCGGCGAGGAACGGTCGGCTCCGACAGCCGGGGTGGTTAGAAGGCGCGGACGGGCACGGGGAGAGAGGGGAAATGGACAGGGGCTCACGGGGAGTTCAAAGAGAAGGTCGGCGTGCTCGGGGAGGCGGTGGAGACGGCGAATCAACGGCGGCGGTGGTCGGAGCCCGAGGTGGAAGACGACGGCGATGGCGATGTTCCGGGCCCTCCCGGCTTGCGTGGCTCATCGAAGATGAAGAAGACAACGTGGCGGAGCTTCTGGGTGCGTCGGAATTGCGTGTGGTGGCCGGTGGCCATGGGTACGGCGACGATGACGGCGAGCTCCGCTCGGTGGTGTGCGCGGGAGGGAAACAGAGGAGGGAACGGGGTCCAGGGGAAGAGAGGGGAGGTGCAGGGGGCGAGGGGGAGTGCGTGGCTCCCTTGGGTGCCTCCAGCGGCGAGCAGGTAAGCAGGAGGTGGCCGAGGCAGCGTCGGCGCGTGCCACGCCTCGCCTCTGTTCGTCCTCCTGGCAGAGGAGGAAGAGGACAAGGGGGGAGGTGGGCTGGGCTGGCTGGGCCGGCCAGATGGAGCTGGGCCAGGCTCTGGTGGGCTGCACGGTAAGGCCAGGTAACTTCCTTCTCTCTCTCTCTTTTTCTAATTATCTCAGTTTTCTATTATTCTGTAAATTTAGGGCTTTATTAAAAATACTCAGACACTTTCAAAAATCATGAAACTAATCATGGCTACTGTTTAGAATATATCCAACAGTAAACATTTTAGTTTATGATTATTTGAGCATTTGAAATATTTAATAGCATTTAAATGCCCAAATGAAAATACTATATGATTTAATTCAGTGACCAAATATGTCCTGCAAAAATATAAACCATTTTTGGTAGATGCTTCCACCTCAACCCAGAAATGTTGAACATTTTTAGAGGACATTTTGAGTTCAATGAAAAGGTTTTATTTTGACCCTAGTTGAATTCATTTGGTGCTAGGGCTTAGTCAATCCCCATCTCAGGTTTAAATGAAATTTAAACATGATGTAACACTCTAATGCATGCACTAGGCATTGTCAGAACTAGGGATGTGACAATATTATAAAAGAGACTTTGTTGCTAGAAAACGTGGAAAGGAAATAGAACCATGGGTTCAAACACCGATTCCTTTTCCACCTAAGTCAACTAAAAAGCAAGATGATGAAGAATTTTAATGCTTTGCTGAAATGCTGAGGCCAGTCTTTTTGCGTACTCGTTTGACTGATATCTTAAAAATGCCTCCCTATGCAAAGTACATGAAAGACATCATCACTAATAAGAGAAAAGTTCCGGAAGCTGAAATCTCCACTATGCTTGCTAATTATACTTTTAAGGATGGAGTACCTAAAAAACTTGGAGATCCGGGAATACCAACTATACCTTGCTCCATCAAAAGAAACTATGTGAAAACTGCTCTATGTGATTTGGGAGCTGGTGTTAGTGTTATGCCTTTCTCTCTATATAAAAGACTTGATTTGAATAAACTCACACCTATTGAAATATCTTTACAAATGGCTGACAAATCAACTGCCATACCTATCGGTATTTGTGAGGATGTGCCCATTGTTGTTGCTAACTCTGACTGACTTTGTTATACTTGAGATGCCCGAGGACGACAATATGTCGATTATCCTTGGTAGACCCTTCTTGAATACTGAAGGGGCTGTTATTGATTGCAATAAAATCAAGGTCACTTTTCATATCAATGGTAATGAGCATACGGTGCACTTTCCGAAGAAACAATTCCAAGTGAATGGTATTAATGTTATTGAAAAATCTCCGACGATCACTATTGGAAGTTTTCAGCTACCTCTACCTACTGTTAAAAAGAAATATGAAATGCTTACTATTGGGGACATTCATATCCCCGTTGAGGTAACTTAGCAATTGATAAAAGTTCTTCGGTTTCATATTAATTGAAAGTGGTTGTTAACAAGACTTGATCAACCTTATTAATGCATCATTTTTGAGAGGTATGAAGTTGATGAATTTAGTGAGTACTACCTTCTGTCCCTACCTTTTGTTTTCAGTTTTTAGTAGTTAAATAAAATAAAATGCCATGATTTGTCTGTTTTCTGAGTTTTTCGTGCAATAAAAAATGACCAGTTCTCAGAATACTCTGAAATTTTAATACTTTTTTTAATATTTAAGATTTTTTGCGGCAAATAATATCAGAGGGGGGTGCACCAGGTGGGCACAACCCACCTGGGCGCGCCAGGACCCTAGGCGCGCCCTGGTGGGTTGCGGTCCCCACGTGGGACCCTCACTTACTTCTTCTTCCCACATCACCACATTCATCCAGAAAAAAATCACCATTGCTCTCTCTCGTGTTCTTGCTCCTGAAACCGCTGATTTCGATCTCTCTGCTCGAAGCTCCGTTTTTGAAACTGTTTCAGGGAATTGTTGCTTGGTATGTGACTCCTTCATGTGTCCAATTAGTTTTTGCTTTATTGGTTTATATTTTGAATAATTAGCTACTCTTGGTGCTGCTGTAGTTGAGCTTGCATGTTGAATTCTTAGAGTTATAAGTAGTTTGAATGCTTTCTATGGCCTCTATACATCCCTATGAGTAGTTGCTATCATTCTTATGAAGTTTTGTTAACAAATTTTTGTGACTCAAAATTTTCAGAAAATCGTACACGAACATTATGAACTTCTTTGGAAGGAGTTCTTCGAGGAGGAGATCCTCGAAGGCATCCTCCAGTAGCAGCTCCGTTCGTTGGTCTTATGTTGAACCGAGTAAAAAGTCCATTCGAGATGCCACCACCAAAACATGCTTATGGCCATGCAACGATTATATGATGAGTGTGAGCATTAAGGAGGAATTTGAGCAATATGTTCACAATGCCGATCTCTGTCCCTACATTTCAGATAAGTGCGACCAACACCGCATCTTCACTCAATCATTTGTCAAATATTTAATTTCCATCCCCGTGAGTCTAGGGTGTCATTTAATTTGTATGAAAACACATTAACCATATCCTTAGAGAGATTCGCTCACCCCTGCAAAATTCAATTCTAGGGTTCGCTCGATGAACCGCCAAGGTATGAGTTTGAGATATTCTTGACTAGTCTTTGCTATGCTGAGACTAGGGGAGTGACACAAGGTAGAATAAAGAGCATTCATTTTCCTGAATCTAGTACTTTGCATTATTTAATGGAAAATGTATTGTAGGAAAACAAGATTGTAGTATAGTTTGTGCTCCATATTTGAGCCTCACACACACCGCTCTGAAAGGTGACAAAAGTTATAACCTTGGAGCAATTGTTGCACGTAGGTTCCAACACAACGCTGGTAGTGTATATTTTTATGGTGGAATTTATGCCACATGCTTAGCAAGAGAGCTGGGTGTTTCACCTTTTCCCTATGATCCTATTTTACCGACACAGTACCTAGACTTTGATGCTATGAAACGTCATAAGATCCTTAAAGGAGATCCCCATAATTTCACTTATAATTTGAGGTTTAACAAGGACTCCGTGGTGGATACATATTTGCCTGCACTTGTCCTCTTTAATGTTCACAACAGGGCAAGATATTATGTTCTTGAGAGCGAGGCCCGAGCTCATAACACAGTGGTTGTGGCTGCATGGCGGGCTGAGGCATCCACACCAAGGGCCTCCATGGGCTACCACTCTGACCATTATGTAGGCTACTAGCTGATTACTAAGTAAGGCCAAAATCCTAAGCTTGGGGGAGTACGTATTCCCACCGACATTACATTCATGTTCACACATTTCATTCCATTTATTGGTGTTCACACTTTTTGATTGTATTATCCATGCTAAATTATTTTTTGCTTTCTTCTTGTGTATTTGAGAAACTTTGAGAAAATCCAAAAATATGTTCCTTGCTTCTTTTTGTTTTTTCTTCCTAGTTTAAATTGTTGTAGCACTAAAAAGAAAACCCAAAAAGATTTCCTTATTCTTCTTTTGCTTGCTGGGAGCTTTCCCGTGTAAATAGTTTTTCTCATTTTTGCTTTTCTCTTTTTATTTTCTTGTTTATGAAAAACCAAAAACTCAAAAAATATTTCAGTGTGTTTCTCTGAACTTCTTTTCTTTTTATGGAGTCATACCTAGGAGAAGACCACGATGAAAATGTTGAGTGGCTCTCATTTGCATTATTGTTGATCTGACAAAGAGCCCATATTACATTGTCTTCTCGTTTGTGAATAAAATGTTTGCAGATTATAGCTTAGTCCATGGCACACTTGCACTATTATTATTTTCAAATAATTCGGTCGTGCAAGTGAAAGGCAATAATGACGATATTCGACGAACTGGCCATGGCAGAGAGAAATGGGTATGAACTCGACTTGTTCTGTTTTTGTAAATATGTTTAACCTAGTATCCATGATTCAACCTATTATGATCAAACATGTTTGCAACGACAATTAGAGATTATAGTTTCTCATGCCGTGCATAAGTAGCTAGGAGTGGATAATGATTTATCTTGGATGTCAACATTGCGTTAAAATGATTGTGATGTGGTATGATGATATGGTATCCTCCTCTAAATGTTCGAGTGGCTTGACTTGGCACATGTTCATGCATGTAGTTGAATCAAAACCAACATAGCCTCTATAATGCATGTTCATTACCGTTGTCGCTCTCTAGCTGGCCGCTTCTTAACCTATTTGCTAGCATTCGCCTGTACTAAGTGGGAACTCTGCTTATACATCAAAAACCTGAAACTCAAGTTATTCCAGATGAGTCCACCATACCTACCTACATGCGGTATTACCCTACCGTCTTAAGTAAATTTGCATGTGCCACCTCTAAAAACTTCAAATAAATATCCTTTTTGTGTGCCTGGATTGTTCATAGAGTGATAGGAGGTAGTTGGTATCTTCCATGCTAAGAGGGTTATTCTCAGTTGGGTGGTTATTCACTCACCGTTGCACAAGGAAAGAGCGGTAATAGGGATTCCCAGTCCCAAATTGCAAAAAGAATCTACCAATAATCAAACAAAAACTCCTATGGAGCAAAAACCTTTACTTTACCGCTTGGGAACTGTTACTAATATGTTTAGCATGGAAGATATTGATAACTGATGGTCGCGAAGTAAACAAGAAGGGTGCATGTCTCTAAATTTCATTTACCTCTGTTTTAAAAACATGAGCTCTCGCACCTCTGCAAATCACTGCTTCCCTTTGCGAAGGGACTATCTATTTACTTTTATGTTGTGTCATCACCTTCTCAAATAAGTGCCAGAACCTGAGAGCACTACTGTCATCTGATACCTTGTGTATATCTTGTTGGATGTATCATGACTAGATCTTTTCTACCATGAATTACAATGTTTAGTCACTGCGTGAACTTTGGAGGTCCTCTGCATTTATGTTTTGCAGTCTCAAAAAGGCTAGCGAGATACCACTATTGTCATATTATATCATGGTTGTTTTTACAATCTGTTACTGTTTGAGATGTCTTATTATTGCTCGCTAGTTGATTATGTAATTGATATGAGGTAATAAAAAATTTAAGAGTTATTGTCGACATGGTTAGTTATAATCTTTGCTGAAAACCTTGGAGTTGTTTAAGCTTATTTATTGAAACAAGAACAAAAGAGTTTGTAAAAGTTTTTCCTTTTCACTTTCAATTTATCAACTGAATTGCTTGAGGACAAGCAAAGGGTTAAGCTTGGGGGAGTTGACACGTCTCTGTCGTATCTACTTTTCCTAATGCTTTTCCTCTTGTTTTGGACTCTAATTTGCATGATTTGAATGAAACTAACCCAGACTGACATTGTTTTCAGCAGAACTACCATGGTGTTGTTTTTGTGCAGAAATAAAAGTTCTTGAAATGGAACAAAACTTTGCGAGGATTTTTTATACAATGAAAGAGAATTTCTAGAACCAAGAACCACCTGAGGGGGCACCTGGGTGGGCACAACCCACCAGGGTATGCCACCCCCTCCAGGCCCGCCCAGGTGGGTGGTCCCCACCTGGTGGCCCCACTAACCCTAAAACGACACTATAAAATCATATTTTTCTAGAAAAAATGAGGGAGAAAGAATTATGGTGTTTCACGAGATGGAGCCGCCGCCATCTCTTGTTCTTCATCGGGAGGCCAGATCTGGAGTCTGTTTGGGGCTCCGGAGAGGGGGATCTTCGATCTTCGTCATCACCAACACTTCTCCATTGCCAATTCCATGATGCTCCCCACCAGGAGTAAGTAATTCCTTCGTAGGCTCACTGGTCGGTGAGGAGTTGGATGAGATTCATCATGTAATCAAGTTAGTTTTGTTAGGGCCTAATCCCTAGTATCCATTATGTTCTGAGATTGATGTTGCTATGACTTTGCCATGCTTAATGCTTGTCACTTTGGGCCCGGTTGCCATGATTTCATATATGAATCGTTTATGTTATCACCATTATATCAATGTTCTAGATCCAACCTTGCAAGTTATAGTCACCTACTACGTGTTATGATCCGGCAACCCCGGAGTGAAAATAGTCGGGACCACTCCCGGTGATGACCGTAGTTTGAGGAGTTCATGTATTCACCTTGTGCTAATCCTTTGTTCTGGTTCTCTATTAAAAGAAGGTCTTAATATCCCTTAGTTTCCAATAGACCCCGCTTACATGGGAGGGTAGGACAAAAGATGTCATGCAAGTTCTTTCCATAAGCATGTATGACTATTTACGGAATACATGCCTACATTATATTTATGAACTGGAGCTAGTGTCGTATCGCCCTGGGTTATGACTGTCTCATGATGAATATCATACAATGAATCACCGATCCAATGCCTATGATTTTCCTACATATTGTTCTTGCTAAGTTACTACTGCTGCTACTGCTATTGTTACTGCTACAAAACCATAGCTTTCACCATTACCGTTACTTCTACTGCTACCATTACTATCAAAACTGTCATATTATTGTGTTACTGATCACTTTGCTACAGATAATTAATCTCTAGGTGTGTTGAATTGACAACTCAGCTACTAATACTTGAAATATTCTTTGGCTCCCCTTGTGTCGAATCTATAAATTTTGGCTGAATACTCTACCCTCGAAAATTGTTGCGATCCCATACACTTGTGGATTATCAATGACACACTTCCTATTGATGATAGCTTTCCTGATGAACAATAAGTTGTCATAAATGCTTCTCATAGTGCTCCTTGGTATGTTGACTATGCTAATTATATTGTTACTAAATTTATGCCACCTAGTTTCACATACCATCAAAACAAAAAGTTTTTCTATGATTTAAGACATTACTTTTGGGATGACCCACACCTTTACAAAGAAGGAGTAGATGCTGTTATTAGACGTTGTATACCTGAGCATGAACAAGAATAGATCCCATGCAAGTGTCACTCTGAGGCCTATGGAGGAAACCATGCGGGTGATAGAACTGCACACAAGGTTCTACAATCTAGTTTTTATTGGCCCACTCTTTTCAAGGATGCTTGTAAGTTTGTCTTGTCTTGTGATGAATGTCAAAGAATTGGTAATATTAGTAGACACCAGAAAATGCCTGTAAATTATTCACTTGTTATTGAACCATTTGATATTTGGGGATTTGATTATATGGGACCTTTTCCTTCCTCTAATGGGTATACCCATATTTTGGTTCCTGTTGATTACGTTACTAAGTGGGTAGAAGTTATTCCAACTAGTAGTGTTGATCCTAAAATCTCCATTAAAATGCTTAAACAAGTTATTTTTTCGAGGTTTGGAGTCCCTATATATTTGATGACTCATGGTGTTTCACACTTTTTTCATGTTGCTTTCCGTAAATTGCTTGCTAAGTATGATGTTAACCATAGAATTGCATCTCCATACCATCCTCAGTCTAGTGGTCAAGTAGAATTGTGCAATCAAGAAATAAAACTGATCTTGCAAAAGACTGTTAATAGATCTAGAAAGAATTGGTCTAAGAAACTTGATGATGCACTATGGGCTTATAGAACTGCTTACAAACACCCTATGATTATGTCTCCGTATAAAATGGTTTATGGAAAAACATGTCACTTACCTCTTTAACTAGAACATAAAGATTATTAGGAAATTAAATAGCTCGACTATTATTTCAAACTTGCCGATGAAAAGAGGTTATTTGACATCAACTCACTTGATGAATGGAGAACCCTAGCCTATGAAAATGCCAAGTTGTTTAAAGAGAAAGTTAAAAGATAAAAGGATACAAAAGCGTGAATTCAATGTAGGTGACAATGTCTTGCTATACAACTCTCGTTTCTGATTTTTTGTAGGAAAACTTCTCTCCAAATGGGAAGTTCCTTACAATGTCGAGGAAGTTTATCGTTCCGGTGCCATCAAAATCAACAACACCGAAGGCAATAACCAAAAGGTGGTCAATGGGCAAAGAATCAAACATTATATCTTAGGTACTCCCATAAATGTTGAAATCAATATTATTAATACCATAACATCAGAGGAGTACATAAGGGAAACCTACCGGAACGCTCCTGAACCCTGAAAAGGAGTAGGTATGTGGTACGGTAAGTAAACCGACTCCAAAACTTTTCCAATGGCAATTTTACTCCGTTTTGGATATTTAAAAAATTAGGAAAATAAAAATTAGTCTGGAAAGTGCACGAGGAGGCGACAAGCCATAGGGGCGTGCCCTACCCCTCTGGGCACGCCTCCCAGGCTTGTGTCCCCCTTGTGTGCCATCTGGACTTCATTTTTCTTGTGAAACACTCCTTTTGATCGGTAAAAATTTAATCTCCCGAAGGTTTTGACCACTTTACCACGACAATATCTCCTGTTTTACTTTTGAATTGTTTTCTGCTAGAGTTTTCAAGGCCAGGCATCATGTCTTCTACCTCCTCCAACAATGTGGACGACTATGTTTGGTTGCTATAGATGGAACTTAGGAGGGCGGAGGCCGAGGAAGTCATGATGGAAGAAGATCAAGGGGATTCACTTGAGGTCCACCCTCCTGCCTCGGAGACAGGCACCCTTGCTGGCATCCCCACTATTCCCAATCCCCATCAAGCAGTAGGGACTACAAGCAACCATGAAGGCCAATTGATACAAGAAGGGCTTCCCCCTAGGAGGCCCTGACATAGGTCACATCAGAACAACTTTCATAATTTGGTTCATAATTATGTTGTGGAGAATACTCCTCGCACACATATACCTTCCAATCGGGATATATCCCGTCCAAGTGAAAGTGGTGCAGGAAAAAGCTCATGGTGGCCAGAAAATAAGCATTTTTTAGAGGAGATTCAAAAGAATGCAATTATGCTTCAATGTGTACTATGAGAATTGTAGGATCTGAAGGGTAGCATAATCAAGCTATAACAACTCCATCATAACCACCTCCGAAGAAAGAGACATAAATATATGGGTATGGGCACTCCCCTTGGCTTGTGCCAAGCTTGGGGGAGGTGCCCCGGTATCGTATCACCATCACACTTTTACCTTTATCGTTTTTCATAGTTCGGTCCTTTTTGTTATATCTTGGTCTAGTAGAATAAAATTTTAGTATAATCTAGCTTTGAGTTTTGTTTTGAGTTCCCTCTATCTAATTGAGTCCGAGAGCTATATAATAAAGAGTAGTTTTGAGTTGAGGGCTTTGCTTTCTTGCTATGATCTTGAGAAAAAGAAATAATCACTAGTAGAAAACAAGGCTCTGGTTTGGGCCTGGCCAGCCCATTAGTCCCGGTTCTTCACGAACCGGGACCCATGGGGGGCATTAGTCCCGGTTCATGAGCCCAGGGGGCCAGCCGGGGCCTCGTGGGCACTGGTCCCGGTTTGTTTGGATCCATTTGTCCTGGTTCTAGGCATAAACTGAGACCGATGGTCCTCGCTCCTGGCCCACAACCATTGGTCCCGGTTCGTGGCTTGAACCAAGACAGAATGCTGGGCTTTAGTCCCGGTTTCTACCATGAACCGGGACAAATGAGTTGCCTATATATACGCCATCACCACAGTAGAGCACTCCACAGTGCTATGTTTTTTCTAGCCGGCGAGGGGAGGGCATTTGGGTGCTCTAGCTCATCTCCTATGCACATGAGGTGTTCGATGAAATGTTCGAGACGCACTAGTTAATCTTTCTCCTCTCGAAACTCGACCTCCGAGCTCCATTTTCCCTGAGATTTGTCTAGGTTTAGCGGTCCGTCATGTCCCGTCCCCGTCTTCACCGCCGTCGGTCGCCCGAGCTGATCTCGTCGCCGGCACCACCGTGGTGAGCCTCTCATTCTTATCTTCTTTCTGAAAGAAAAAATTCTTACTTCAGATAGATACTTGTCTAATTTTCTTACTTTTATTATTCCTTGTTATTATATAGTGTGATGGTTTTGGTATCTGACCCCACAGGCCCTCGTCCTGTCTATGATTCGGATGTGGTATATATTATATTTTGATAAATATTTGGTTCATTTATTGTTTATGAAAATTATGCTGACCAACCTGACATAGATTTTATTTATCTAGGAGGTGGTTGAACCGGAAATTCCATCCGACCCTATTGTCGAGAGGTTAAATTTAGTTGAAGAAGAAAACAATTACTTGAAGGAAAAAATAAGAAAAATTGAGGAGGAGAAGATGATATTGGAGTTGCATGTTGCGGATGTCGTCGATGATCACAAGATCAAGATGGATGCAATGCGGTAGAAGATTAGAAAGATTAGAAAATATGCCATTCATACCGAGGCTTGGTATCATTATGCACTTGGATCAGTTATTACCTTGGTTGTGAATATGATCGCATTTTTCTTGCATTGAAATGCTTTACATAATTTCAATGTATGGTTTAATTAGATGCTCTGGAGAGCTATATGTTGTTCAATGAGAACTATGTATGTACTTTGGTTTTAATGTGATGATGAACTTCTATTAATTTGGTCACTTGTCTATTCATGAGAGGGTTGAAAATTGATGATGTGGCTTTAAATGGTGCATTTTTAACACAGAAAAACTATGGAGTTCAAGTAAGTTCAAAAAATGAAATCCCTTAGTAATAGACGAGTTTCTGTATGAAACCCTGATACTTCGAAAGAGATTGTCCGTTTTGTACGCAAAGTGCATCCAGTTTTTGCCGTAACCCTCTCTACTTTCTTGCACATGCTATGTGGGTGAAATGACGATACCATGCCAACTTTCATCCTTTTCAGAGTTCATTTCAAATGCTTTTCAATTTCATGGTCTTATGGCTCAAAATAATCAGTAAATGCATGAAAAATAACAAATGAAGTGAGAAAGTGTTGAAAATTGATGATGTGGCTTTGAATGGTGCATTTTGAACACAGAAGAACTATGGAGTTCAAATAAGTTCAAAAAAATGAAATCCCTTTGTAACAGACGAGTTTCCGTATGAAACCCTGCTACTTCGAAAGAGATTGTCCGTTTTATACACGAAGCAGTTTTTGCCGTAACCCTCTCTACTTTCTTGCACATGCTATGTGGGTAAAATGATGATACCATGCCAACTTTCATCCTTTTCAGAGTTCATTTCAAATGCTTTTCAATTTCATGGTCCTATAGCTCAAAATAATCAGCAAATGCATGAAAAATAACAAATGAAGTCAGAAAGGGTTAAAAGTTCGATGACGTGGCTTTGAATGGTGCATTTTGAACACAGAAAACCTGTGGAGTTCAAATAAGTTCAAAAAAATGAAATCCCTTAGTTACATACGAGTTTCCGTATGAAACCCTCCTACTTCGAAAGAGATTGTCCGTTTTGTACACGAAGTGCATCCATTTTTTGCCGTAACCCTCTCTACTTTCTTGCACATGCTATGTGGGTGAAATGATGATACCATGCCAACTTTCAACCTTTTCAGAGTTCATTTCAAAGGCTTTTCAATTTCATGGTCTTATAGCTGAAAATAATCAGTAAATGCATGAAAAATAACAAATGAAGTAAGAAAGGGTTGAAAATTGATGATGTGGCTTTGAATGGTGCATTTTGAACATAAAAAACTATGGAGTTCAAATAAGTTCAAAAAATGAAATCCCTTTGTAACAGACGAGTTTCCGTATGAAACCCTGATACTTCAAAAGAGATTGTCCGTTTTGTACACGAAGTGCATCTAGTTTTTGCCGTAACCCTCTCTACTTTCTTGCACATGCTAGGTGGGTGAAATGATGATACCATGCCAACTTTCAACCTTTTCAGAGTTCATTTCAAATGCATTTCAATTTCATGGTCTTATAGCTCAAAATAATCAGTAAATGCATGAAAAATAACAAATGAAGTCAGAAAGGGTTGAAAATTGATGATGTGGCTTTGAATGGTGCATTTTGAACATGGAAAAACTATGGAGTTCAAATAAGTTCAAAAAAATGAAGTCCCTTTGTAACAGACAAGTTTTCGTATGAAACCATGATACTTCGAAAGAGATTTTCCGTTTTGTACACAAAGTGCATCCAGTTTTTGCCGTAACCCTCTCTACTTTATTGCACATGCTATGTGGGTGAAATGATGATACCATGCCAACTTTAAATCTTTTTAGAGTTCATTTCAAATGCTTTTCAATTTCATGGTCTTATAGCTCAAAATAATCAATAAATGGATGAAAAATAACAAATGAAGTCAGAAAGGGTTAAAAATTTAATGATGTGGCTTTGAATGGTGCATTTTGAACACAGAAAAACTATGGAGTTCAAATAAGTTCAAAAAAATGAAATCCCTTTGTAACAGACGAGTTTCCGTATGAAACCCTGATACTTCAAAAGATATTGTCCGTTTTGTACACGAAGTGCATCTAGTTTTTGCCGTAACCCTCTCTACTTTCTTGCACATGCTATGTGGGTGAAATGATGATATCATGCCAACTTTCAACCTTTTCAGAGTTCATTTCAAATGCTTTTCAATTTCATGGTCTTATAGCTCAAAATAATCAGTAAATGCATGAAAAATAACAAATGAAGTCAGAAAGGGTTGAAAATTGATGATGTGACTTTGAATGGTGCATTTT
>NC_041383.1:343948438-343954550 GCF_002162155.2 Triticum dicoccoides | reverse complement strand
GTGAAACGATGATACCATGCCAACTTTCAACCTTTTCAGTGTTCATTTCAAATGCTTTTCAATTTCATGGTATTATAGCTCAAAATAATCAGTAAATGCATGAAAAATAACAAATGAAGTCAGAAAGGGTTGAAAATTGATGATGTGGCTTTGAATGGTGCATTTTGAACACAGAAAAACTATGGAGTTCAAATAAGTTCAAAAAAATGAAATCCCTTTGTAATAGGCGAGTTTCGTGATGAAACCCTGATACTTCGAAAGAGATTGTCCGTTATGTACACGAAGTGCATCCAATTTTTGCCGTAACCCTCTCTACTTTCTTGACATGCTATGTGGGTGAAATGATGATACCATGCCAACTTTCAACCTTTTCAGAGTTCATTTCAAATGCTTTTCAATTTCATGGTCTTATAGCTCAAAATAATCAGTAAATGCATGAAAAATAACAAATGAAGTCAGAAAAGGTTGAAAATTGATGATGTGGCTTTGAATGGTGCATTTTGAACATAGAAAAACTATGGAGTTCAAATAAGTTCAAAAAAATGAAATCCCTTTGTAACAGACGAATTTCCGTATGAAACCCTGATAACAAAAATGAAATCCCTTTGTAACAGACGAGTTTCCGTATGAAATCCCTTTGTTTCAGAGTTGATAAATAACTTTTTTGTTACAAACTTTTATAGCAAAAATAATTATCATAAATAAAATAAATAAGTAATTTGAAACAAAATAAAATAAACTTTAATTAAATATATAAGCAGAAACAAAATGAAATAAAATAAGATAAACTTTAATAAAATAAATAAAATTTATGAAACTAAAATTATCAAAGTATTTTCTGTCCAAAATCATTAAAAGCAAAAAGAATTTTCATAAAGAACTTTTTTTGTTAAAAACTTTAATAGAAAAAAGAATTATCATAAAGTAAAATAAATAAGTAATTATAAACAAAATAAAATAAAATAAATAAGTATTTTGTTGTAAGTAGAAACAAAACAAAATAAATAAAGCAAAAAAGAAAACAAAAAACTGTGAAAAAATAAAAAATTTGCCACCTACTAGACCACCACGGCCTGAATACGACTAGGAACTCATCCATGGGCCAGGATTCAGGCCCGTAGAAGGCCCAGCAGACCCACAGGCATATTAGTGTCAGTTTAGGCCCATAGGCCTGCAATTCAGAGGAGTTCGAGAGGGAAGAGGCAACGGGGCTTATAAACAGGTGTCGGGCGCTTCCAACTAGCGAGGTGGGACTAAACTCCCACCACCACCCCGCTGTGCAAGGCCACTGGTCCGGGTTGGTGGCACCAACCGAGACTAAAGGCTGGCATTGGTCCCGGTTGGTGGCACCAATCGGTACCAATGCCCCCCTTTAGTCCCGGTTGGTGCCACCAACCGGGACCAAAGGCCTCTGCTTTCCGCCCTTTGGGCTGCTGAAAAGTGACCTTTCGTCCCAGTTGGTGGCACCAACCGGGACTAAAGGGGGCATTAGTACCGGTTGGCGCCACGAACCGGTACAAATGCCCTGGGTATATAAGTAGCACTTGCAAAAATTTTCTTTCAGTTCGTCCTCCCCGCCCAACGCCCGAGTACTGCTCCTCGTCACCGTCGCCGTCGTCACCTCTACCCCGCATCCGAGCCCCTGCCAGCGGACCGCCCCCACGCGCAGGCACCCTCGCCGCCCCTGCCTCCGACGCCGTCGCCGCGCCATCCCTGCCTCCGATGCCGTCGCCGGGCCGCCCCTGCCCTCGACCACGCCGTCACCGCACCGGTCCCTGCCCCGAGCCTGAGCCCCTCTCCATGGACCGCCCCCGCGCGCCAGCGCCCTTGCCGCCCCTGCCTCCGACGCCACCGCCGCACTGTCATTGCCTCCGATGCTGTTGTCGTGCCGTCCCTACCCTCGACCACGTCGTCGCCGCACCGGTCCCACTACTAGAGAAAAGCTTACTAGTGGCGCTGGTTTTTTACATACCAGTAGCGCGGGCACCCGCGCTACTGCTAGGGCGCTACAACTATTATTTACCACTAGCGTGTTTCTGAACAAGCGCTGCAGCTAAAATACTTATTAGTAGCGCTGCTTCCTCCACCAGCGCTACTACTATCATCACGTGGTAGTAGCGCCCTATTTCCTCCCCACGCTACTACTAGGCAAATAGAAATAAAAAATAAAAAAAAGCAGTCAGGTGCAATATTCATGAAAATCAAGACAAATCCAGTGCAAAGAAATTAAGTTCACAGAACCATCGCACAAACATTAAAGACAGTACCACATTTAATATAACCACACAATCTCACAAACTCATACAGTAGTCAACAATGCATGGCATACTAGCATATATATGGTTCAACAGCCACACGCATGCATATGACATTCTAGATGATGTCGATGACAACCATCATCCTCAAGCCTTGGCGGTGGGTGTTCCTGATAGTAATGAGGATTGCTTGTCCAACATGAAGATTCTTGCCGACGAGGAAGCTCTTCCACCCAACCGAGTTGAAGTGTGTGCGACCGTCCGTGTCCACGCCGGACGCACAAGTGGTGACGGAGCCCCTTGAAGGAAGGCATATTCCAACAGAGCCTTCTTCATCAGGCTTGATACCACAACTCTCAGATAGGCTCTTTTGCAATTTCTGAATAAGAAAAACATATCAATTAATAAGTAGCCTCACACATTCTACACAAATCATATATATCATCGGACTCTACACTAAGCATATATATCATCGGACTCTACACTAAGTATTTATATCATCGGACTCTACACTAAGCATATATATCATCGGACTCTACACTAAGTATATATATCATCGGACTCTACACTAAGCATATAAACTAAGCATACAAGATTCACTAAGCATATAAGATTCACTAAGCATATATATGATCGGACTCTACACTAAGTATAACAATAAAGCATATAAGATTCACTAAGCATATAAGATTCACTAAGCATATAAGATTCACTAAGCATATAAGATTCACTAAGCATATATATGATCGGACTCTACACTAAGTATAACAATAAAGCATATAAGATTCACTAAGCATATATATCATCAGACTCTACACTAAGTATAACAATACAGCATATCATCAAATTACTCTAAAAACTACAATAAATGCAACATACCATCATATGCCGATCAACCATGGTACTTGTCAGGCGGGTCACGAATGGCACCCTGACGAAGTCAGCACATGGCGGAATGATGTCCCATAGGTTGCACACCTCCTCCTCACTCAACTTCATTCTTTGAGCTACGATGGCATCACCGAGTGGGTCGTCATCATCCTCATCATCCTCATAATCTTCTGCTTTGTTGATATAAATCACGGCCAGCTTGGGTCTTTCAGCTCTGAAGGAGAAGCTGATCAACTCACCACCGGTGATACGCATGTTGCCGATGAAACGGACCCATCCATATCCTCCCACCCACGTCATCTTTCGTCCTTTCTCGATCTCCATAGTATAGGGTCCCCCAAGAGCCTCAAAGGTCACAGAGTCTCCAGTCAGATTGTTGAATTCTGACCTCACATTGCATGGGACGATCTGTGTACAAAAAGCAAAATGATATATACACGATACATTAATGCCAATAACACTAAAAACAAAATAGTAGTTACTAGTTTCATATAATTTATTACCGCCGCATGAAGAAAACTAGACTCGAAGTAGATGCCAAACAGCGTGCCAGTTGCAAGGCTGCTGGTGCACCTTGACTTGCACCATCGACATGGTGGTGGTGGTGGTGGTGGCGCCATTTCCCTAAAGGAATATGATTAAAGGATTAACGATCCAAAAAGTAAACCTAAAGTTTTCATAGCTAGAGTTCACATGGCAAGCAAAATAACAACTAAAAAGTAAACATAAAGTTCAGTCCAACAATCATAAAGCTAACAATCTAGTAAACTAATGTCCCCAACTCTTCAGATGAAGCGTCGCTATCAGCATCAAATTTGCACGAAACACAAGGTTAAACAATACTAGTAGCTCAATAATCTAGAGATGTAACAAACAAATATATGGCAAAACATAACAATACTTTGATCTCATCTCATCTTCGTTAATCACAACAAAGCACACTAAATAAACTACCCCCTTCTTATCAGTAATCCTAAATCTTGATGATTTCCCACAACAAAGCACACTAAATAAACATGAGCTTGTAGCTTCGTCTCTCACATGAACAACACCGAACCGAGCACTTGATACAACCCGAACTGAGCACTTACACTCCTATAGAAGCAATATCCATAACATGACATCAGAAAAGTCAACCTATAGAAGCAATACTAGTGTATGTGATGAACTACTACTCGGTCTCGGCCTCATGGCTTCACACAAAATCGACCGACACAAATGCAATATATAAATTACTGCCATGCTAGGAGTAGTTTATGGTAAGGATGAAAAAGAAAACATTAATAAGCAATGGCAGGTCAAGTCAAGCAAAATATTGGTACTCCTTCCTGCACTAGACGCGTCCAAATCCTATACTACTTTGGCAAGTCAAGTCAAGCAAAATATTGCTCTCTGTTTCTCACTCTCACTCCACTGCTCCTTGCTCTGCTCTGCTCTGCTCTCCACTCCACTCCCCGGCAACTGCAAGCCCTGTTGCTCCTCGTCTCCGCCTCGCCGGCCGGCAGCGCAGCGTAGCCCCCGCTACCTCCTCCCCTGCCCAAATCGCCGTTACTGTGGTGCCCCTACGACGAACCCTAACCGAGAGATCGAGAGGAGCTACTGTGGCGCGCGCGTGGTGGCGGCGCACGGCACCGTCGACGGGGGTGAGGCGGCCGGGGACGAACCCTAACCGCGGCGGCGTCGTCGTCGGGCGGAGGGGATTGTGTGAGATGAAGGGGTGCGGGGGCGCTCGCGGGTTGGTTTTCTTTAGCTATAGTAGTAGCGCTGGTTTGAGCACGACGCTACTGCTAAGCCCACCAGCTGTAGCGCCCTTTCAGAACAAACGCTACAGCTAAGTGGGCTACAGAAGCTGCCCTGCGGCCCATGTAATAGTAGCGCGGCCCAAACAAACAAACGCTGCTGCTATATGTTAGTAGTAGCATGTTTTCTACACAGCGCTACTGGTAATTACTAGTAGCGTGGGGTAAAAAAACTCGCTACTGGTAAACTTCTATCTATAAGCATTTTCCTAGTAGTGTCCCTGCCCCGTGCCCGAGCCCCTGCCCGCGGCCTGCCCTCGCGTGCCATCGCCGTCGCTAGCCGCCCCCGCTGTGAGCCACCACGCCACCCTGCTCTGTTATTTTTTATTTTTTATTACATTAATTTTGTGTTCATATATACATAATGTATATATGAATGTATGTGGCTATATGCATATATGTAGATGTTCATAATGTATTAATTTTTTATTCAGAACATGTTTTTGTTCGTATATGTATTTTAGATTTTTTTTACATGTTTTTAGATATTCATATATGTATGTATGTATTTTTTAGATATATGTATTTTTTTATGTATGTTCACATATGTATGTATGTATTTTTTACATGTTTTTTGTATGTATGTATGTATTTTTTCAATTCTAATGATGTTTTAAAGAATACATATATGCAAAAGTTAGATTTTTAGAAAAGTTTTATTTATATATGTTCTCTTATTTAGTACATTTTAGGTTAGTTTAATTTTTTTAAAAAAATTATATATCTATCTAGGATAGGAAGAAGAAGAAAAAGAATGAGAGGAAAAAGGAATATAAGAAGAGGAAGAAAGGAGAAGAAGAGGAGAGGAAGAAGAGGAGAAATAAATAAGAAGAGGAAAAAGAAGAAAAAGAAGAGGAGAAGAAGAAAGGAATAGAGAAGAAGAATAAAAAATTGAAAATATTCTATTTTTTCTTCTTCTTCTCTATTCCTTCCTTCTTCTCCTCTTTTTTTTCTTCTTTTTTTTCTTCGATCCTCACTTCTATTCCTTTCTTCTTCTCCTCTTTTTATTTCTTGTTTTGTCTTCTTATTTTTTATCGGGTATGTCGTTGTCCATTGTCTTCTTATTTTTTTATCGGGTATGTTGTTGTCCATATACCCCTCCCGATAACTTCAACATGAGGGGGGGGGGTCGATATACCCCTCCCCGATAACATTAGTTTCCCATGT
>NC_041383.1:343919087-343948124 GCF_002162155.2 Triticum dicoccoides | reverse complement strand
CCCCCGGCCCTCTCGCTCGACCAAAACTCTCGAGGACACCCAAACCCTAGAAAAAACAATTTCGGTCTCCTACCCCCTCCCGCCATGCCCCTACCGACAAACTCTCTCAAGCGTTGTCATCGAGGCCACCCCAAACCCTTGAAGCATTGTCAAGGCCACCCCAAACCCTTGAAGCGTTGTCGAGGCCACCCCAAACCCTAGAGAAGCAGCGTCGAGGCCACTAATATGATTACTTATTGTGATTAGCTAGCTAGTTCTACGTTTGCCACTAATATATCCATCTGTCATGTTTGAATAATAATTGCCATGTTGTAAATATTTGCAGAAACTATGGAGCACCCCCAAGACGAAGCAACAGAAGCGATGTTGGGGGACATAATCGCAAAAGGAAGTGATGCCGCCTTGTCGTATCTCAACAACACCGATGGTCTGGAAGGACAGGGTGAAGAAGAAGACTGTGCTTATGATGGCTCCGGTGGCCCAATGTCGGTACAAGAAGGAGACCGTGATGAAGGCTCCAATGACCGAACCGAGTCCGGCCAGGTATATATATTAGTTAAGCCTGTGCTGACTAGCGAATTGATGCATTCATTGTTTTCGTATGTACACATATTAATTAACTCTCGTCTTTCTTCTTTTTTCTAGCCTTCCGGATCGAGCACAACTTCGATAAAGAGACGAGGCCCAAAGAAAAAGTTGCGCTTGGATGAAAGGTTTGAGATCACAACAATCACGCGCGATGGCAAGCCGATTGAACCCATCCGGACAAAGGATGCATTTGCTGCTCAATGCGGGGTTCTTGTTAGGGACAAGATCCCGATCAGTATACACCAATGGTTAAAGCCTAAGAATGAAGACCCTGTGGTGTCTTTTGTCTCCGATATGCAGAAAGATGATCTTTGGACAACACATAAGGCCAATTTCACCCTACCGCCAGAGGAGGGTCCGGAGAAGCTAGTTAAAGAGCAATTGATCAAGTCTCATGCTCTTAAGAAGATGGCAGAACTATTCAGGAGGTGGAAGAATGAGCTGAAAACAGAGTTTGTTAACGAAGAAAAGACACTAGAATTCACCGGAAAATATGAGAAGATCAGAGATCACTGGCCCGCATTTGTGGCCCACAAGACATCGGACAAGAGTAAGAAGATGTCAGTGACAAACAAGAAAAATGCTATGAAGAAGAAGCATCACCATCGCACGGGGTCAGGTGGCTACCCTAAAGCCCGACCGTTGTGGGCCAAGGCTGAGAATGACCTGATTGATAAAGGGGTCGAACCAGTGACATTGAACTGGCTAGACCGTTGCCAGACTTGGTTCTTCGGGGTTGGCGGAACCTTCGACCCTGTATCAGGGAAGTGCGTTTGGACGGATGAGCAACTACGAATACCCGTCACGAGGCTTCAGGAGTATATCAAGAAAGCGCAGCAAGGGACGTTCGTTCCAGTCAGAGAGAAGGACGAGCTCACAATGGCCCTCGGGAATCCTGAGCACCCTGGACGGACATGAGGCACACCAGGCTTCATTCCATGGAAGGCTGGGATTCCGGACGTAGGGGGTTACAAATGCCAGGAGAGGAGGAAGAAAGTGGAGCATAGCCAATTGTAGGCGCTGCATGCAAGGGTACAAGGGCTAGAGGAACAAGAAGGAAATTGCAGCAAACGACCTGCCAAAGCTTCCCCTAAAGCTACCCCACCATCTCAGCGGAGAAGCAGCGTGGCTTCCACCGAGCAGACTCAGCTGGAGCCTATCTTCACGGCTCTTGCTAGCTACCCCGTGGATGCTATCACAGAGTCTCAACATTTCCATTTTATGACGCAATGGATGAAATTGAAATTCAAGGCGGCTGTTGGCTCTGTTTTACCTACTAAACCTAGCGGAACCTACCACTGTCGGTCGATTCCAGAAGGATATGCTAGGGTGATGGTGGATGAAATAACGGATGGATTTGAGGACCTCGAGCTTGACCACCCTACGGGTGAAGGGGAGATTCGGTTGGCTTCTTCTCTAAAGACTCCATGCCTATGGCGGAAGGAGCTCATCAACCTTCCGAACTGGACGCCTCCGCCTCCTCCTCCTCCTCCGGTGAGTCAAGGCACTCCGCCTCCTCCTCTGGCAAGTGATCAGGGCACTCAGCCTCCTCCTCCAGCGAGTGATCAGGGCACTCAGCCTCCTTCTCTGGCGCGTGGCAGCACTCCACGTCCTTCTCAGCCTGCGCCGGCGTGCCCGAGCAGCCAGCCTCCTCCTTCTCCGCCTCGTCAATAAGGGCGGATCAAGAGACCCGCTGCCGCTCTGGCTGGTCTGGCGCATCGTAGTCCTTCTCCTCCGCCTCGTAAGAAAGGAAAGACAGTTGCAGCCTTTCCATCTGCTCTGTCGTCTAGCAGTACAGCCAGAGGTGGGAGGCAATACAGACTCGGTCCTTCTCTGAATACTCCAGAGAAGTTACCATACGAGAGGAGCCTGGAGGAAAACACGAAGATCGTGCGAGCCGAAGTGAAGAACTTCTTTGAAGGGGTGAAAGAAAAGAAACATCCACCTCCGGAGGAGAAGATAGATCCGGTAAAAGCGAAGCATACTCTGGCTGCCCTGAAGAAACCACCGAAGTCTCCGGGGAAAGGCAACTATGAGCACATTATTGAAAAGTCATTTATCGAAGCGGAGTGGTCAGGAAGTATTGTTAGTGATCAAAGGTTAGCAGAACGACGAGCTGGGAAAAAAATTGCCCAGCTCGGTGAACAAGCAAACCAATCGTTCCCCCCGCTCCAGGTGTCTAGCGATATCGTCGCTAATGATCTGGGCAGGATGGTGCCCGGTGATAACAATCTTGGAGATTACCTGCCCGACGATGTACATTATGATTTCTTGGAGGTGGACGAACACAAATACGAGTACGGGAAGCCTCTCGTCAAAGATGAAAGATCTCTAACAACAATGATGCGAACATTCCATGATTGGTACATGAAAACCTGCAGAGAGTCTGAGGGGAGGAATACTTTGACGCTGAGAGTTAGAGAGGAGCATGACCTTGTTGGAATTGAACTGTTGAATGTTCCATTTGAGGAGTTCTTTGCGTTTTTCAATCAAAAGGCCCTCGATAAATTAACGGTCACTTGCTACTGCCTGTAAGTAGTACTATTTCTATCATTAAGTCTCTATATATAGGTCAGCTCTTTCATTGCATGCATTTTTAATTATTCTCACTATATTATGCATACTAAAGATCGCCGAATTTGAAGAAAAGACAAATTGGTGATATTGGGTTCATTAACAAAAATCTCATAGATGCATATATGCTTGAATTTCAGGCCAGAGATACCGAGGCCAAGCTGCTACAATCCTTTGTATTAAATCAAAACAAAGCTATAATACTCTTCCCTTACAACTTCAAGTGAATGTTACTGTCTTGTGCATATTCGGTTTCCCTTATTAGTCGAGGTTATAGTAATGTAATTGATGAGTTATGCATGCGTGCGTAGCTTCCACTATATTCTCCTAGAGATTAAGCTTGAGTAGGGACTAGTAACTGTCTTAGACTCAAGACGAAAAGATCCCAAGGAGTATGCGAACATGACTAAAATTCTAGAGAAGTAAGTTAAATCGATCATTATCGCACCATATCGGCAACTTTGTTCATTTCCTGATATCAAGTAATTGTTTTCTTTGTCTGGTAGGGTTTGGAAAAAATTCACCTCAAAAACTCCGGGACTGTCGAAGAAGCTGCAATTTAAACACTCGAAAGTAAGTACTATAGTAGCATGTTCCGCGCATCTCCTAGTGGTTCAAGCGCTAGTTTCATCAATACCATTTAGCATGCTTGCTAATTATCAGTTTGATCTATTTCTTGTAAAGTGGTTGTGGCAGGAACAAGGGAATGATTACTGTGGATACTACATTTGCGAGTCCATCTGCCACACGACGTATGAGCAGGGCTACTCTGACAAACAATATGAAGTGCATAAATAATAATATTCACAATTTTATTTTATTACCATCATTTGTGTTGAGTTTCATTTATTCATATATATGTATTGACCCCCTTCTTCAAATTAGATATTTCGGATGCGGGATGAACTCCTACAACCAGATCGTATGCGAGCAATTCAAGAGGAATTGGCGGCATTCTTTCTTGACCACGTGATTGATAAAGATGGAAAATACCATGTGGACCTGGAGTTCATTTTTAATTAGGAGATTGTATTGTAAGATATGATTATATTGTATATATGTAGCCAGTAGCGTCGGATAGATATACGAGAACTTGTTGTTCGACCAATCTCTCAGAAAAGGAGAGTTGGTCGATATCACTTCTCTCTGTATGCATATGTTCATGACGATCTTTTGTTTCCTTCATTTGCTTACTAGCTAGCGTGTCTAGTCCTCTCTGTACGTATAGTATGCAGCGTCGACCAAGCACGGAGATAAGAGAGGACACTTCTCTCTATTAATTAGCTAGCTAACACAATATGTGAAACACCTAAATTAACCCCCCAAAACCCCCTAACCCCCCCCCCTTCAAAAAAAACAAAAACCCCAGCCCCTGAAATGTTGATGCGTGGATGCCTATTGGTCTCGGTTGGTGCCACCAACCGAGACCAAAGAGCCTCCTGCCTAGGCTCGCCGCACCGGCCACGTGGAGGCCCATCTGTCCCGGTTTGTATAAGAACCGGGACTAAAGGTCTAGGGCATTAGTACCAACACTTTAGTCCCGGTTCAATAACCGGGACAAATGGCCCTTATGAACCGGGACAATAGGCCCTTTTTCTACTAGTGAATGAAAAAGAATAAAAGAAGTAAAAAGAGTATATAATCTTATGGAGAGTGATGACTTCACATATAAAAAGTATGAGGACTGAGACTTGTTGTGGGTTGACAAACATAGTGTCGGTAATTGTTGCAATTAAAGGGAATTAATAAGTAAAGAGAGGTTCACATATAAATATACTATCTTGGACATCTTTTATGATTGTGAGCACCCATTAAAATATTATATGCTAAGAAGTTGATGTTGGACAAGGAAGACAACATAATGAGTTATGTTTACTTATTTCTGAATAGAAGTTATATTGTCATGTATCCTCTAACATGTGACGCTTGCTTCCACCTCATACTAGCCAAAACTTCCACACCAAGTAGAAATACTACTTGTGCATCCAAACACACTTAACCAAGTTTTGCCAGGAGAGTCCACTATGCCTACCTATGGATTGAGTAAGATCCTTCAAGTAAGTTGTCATCGATGCAAGCAATAAAAATTGCAATTTAAATATGTATGATCTATTAGTGTGATGAAAATAAGCTTTATACAAACTCGTGATATAGAAGAAATAAAAGCGACAGACTGCATAACAAATTTCTTTATCACAAGGGGCAATATAAAGTGACGTTCTTCTGCATTAAGATTTCGTGCATCCAACCAAAAAAGCGCATGACAACCTCTGCTTCCCTCCACGAAGGGCCTATCTTTTACTTTTGAAGTTTTTACCTTTATGCAAGAGTCATGGTGATCTTCACCACTTCCTTTATTTCGCCTTCTTCTCGTGGCAAGCGTCATGTGTTGGGGAAAGATCTAGACACATATATCCACTCGGGTGTAGGTGATCATGAGTTATTATTGTTGACATTACCCCTGAGGTAAATAGTTGGTTTGCGAAAATTTAAGCCCCTATCTTTCTATTTGTATGATGGAAGCTTTGAGCTCATAAATATTGCGTGAGTGTTAGCAATTGTGAAAGACTACAAGATGATTGAGTATGTGGATTTGCTATACAAGCTCTCCTATTGACTCTTTCCGATGTTATGATAAATTGCAATTGCTTCAATGATTGAGTTTATAGTTTGTTTGTTCTCAATAAAGTTTTTAATTCATACTTTACCTTGTGAACGAATTGTCACTTTAGCATAAGAAATTATATGATGATATATGTTGTTGTTCTAAAGATGATCATGATGCCTTCATGTCCGTATTTATTTTTATCGACACCTCGCTCTCTAAACATGTGGACATGATTTTTGATTTTGGTTTTCGCTTTAGGACAAGGGAAGTCTAAGCTTGGGGGAGTTGATACGTCCATTTTGCATCATGTTTTTATATCGATATTTATTGCATTATGGGTTGTTATTACACATTATGGTACAATACTCATGCCTTTTCTCTCTTATTTTACAAGGTTTACACAAAAGAGCGAGAATGTCGTCAGCTGGAATTCTAGACCGGAAAGGAGCAAATCTTAGAGACCTATTCTGCTCAACTCCAAAAGTCCTAAAAATTTACAGAGAATTATTTTGGAATATATAAAAATATTGGGAGAAGGAAATACCAGAGGTGACCCACCAGGTGGCCATAAGCCTGGGGGCGCGCCCTACCCACCTGGGCGCGCCCCTAGGGCTTGTGGCCCCCCCGGCAGGTCCACGGTGCCCATCTTCTGCTATATGGATGAAGCGCTTTCGGGACGAAGCGCCGCCATCTCGAGGCGGAACTTGGGCAGAACCAATCTAGGGCTCTGACGGAGCTGTTCTGCCGGGGAAACTTCCCTCCGGGAGGGGGAAATCGAAGCCATCGTCATCACCAACGATCCTCTCATTGAGAGGGGGTCAATCTCCATCAACATCTTCACCAACACGATCTCCTCTCAAACCCTAGTTCATCTATTGTATCCAATCTTTGTCTCAAAACTTCAGATTGGTACTTGTAGGTTGCTAGTATTATTGATTACTCATTGTAGTTGATGCTAGTTGGTTTATTTGATGGAAGATCATATGTTGAGATCCTTGATTCTATTAAATACTCCTCTGATTATGAACATGAATATGCTTTGTGAGTAGTTACGTTTTTTCCCGAGGACATGGGACAAGTCTTGTTATAAGTAATTATGTGAATTTGGTATTCGTTCAATATTCTGATGAGATGTATGTTGCCTTTCCTCTAGTGGTGTTATGTGAACATCGAGTACATGAAACTTCACCATGATTTGGGCCTAGGGGAAGGCATTGGGAAGTAACAAGTAGATGATGGGTTGCTAGAGTGACAGAAGCTTAAACCCTAGTTTATGTGTTGCTTCACAAGGGGTTGATTTGGATCCACATGTTTCATGCTATGGTTAGATTTATCTTAATTCTTATTTCATAGTTGCGGATGCTTGTGTGAGGGGTTAATCATAAGTGGGAGGCTTGTCCAAGTAAGGACAACACCCAAGCACCGGTCCACCCACATATCAAATTATCAAAGTAACGAATGTGAATCATATGAGCATGATGAAAACTAACTTGACAGTAATTCCCGTGTTTCCTCAGGAGCTCTTTGCTTTATATAAGAGTTTGTCCAGGCTTGTCCTATGCAACAAAAAGGATTGGGCCACCTTGCCACACCTTTGTTACACTTGTTACTTGTTACCCGTTATGAATTATCTTATCACGAAACTATCTATTACCGATAATTTCAGTGCTTGAAGAGAATAACTTGTTGAAAACCACTTGTCATTTCCTTCTGCTCCTCGTTGGGTTCTACACTCTTACTTACGGAAGGGACTACGATAGACCCCTATACTTGTGGGTTATCAACCACCTCCGAGGAGCTTGCTCTTGGATATACCAAGAGAGATCTACGGTCTAATGAGGCTACTATGAAATATTTACTCATGGGTGGGGCAAGCTCTTCTATTCTGGTTCATGGTTTCTCTTGGCTATATGGTTCATCTGGGGGGAGATCGAGCTTCAAGAAATTGTGAACGGTCTTATCAATACACAAATGTATAACTCCCCAGGAATTTCAATTGCGCTTATATCCATCACTGTAGGACTTGGGTTTAAGCTTTCCCCAGCCCCTTTTCATCAATGGACTCCTGACGTCTACGAAGGAGTGTGGTTCGTTCGACAAATTCCTACCTCTATATCTATCTCCGTGACATTTTGGGTGGAATGAATATTTTTATGTCATGCTTATGACACTTCTATGACGATGATTGTGACAAAGCCTGGTAGACGCACCTGCATGTCATTCCTAGGCGGGCTGGGGACGCACCTGCATATCATTCCTTGGGCCGTCCATGACGGAAAAAATCGTGGTAGAGGCGAGGGCGAGGAAAATATCAGGGAGTTCCCGGATATGTTGGGTGGTCGGGGCCGAGCAATGCACAGATGTTTGCACATTTCTCTCATACATGTACGCGCATGTGTGCGAGGTGTTGGGCTCTAACTGAAACCGAGCGAGGCATTCGCTTACTGAACCCGAGCGATTGCACTAGCTACGTTACTGAACCCCAGCGATCAATCCCTTGGCTGTTAACTAAACCCGAGCGATTCCTTCACTATTGCCGCTAACCAAAGTGTAGGTGTACAAAAGTAGGGGTTCTCCTTTTGACCCCTTTACTTGTGCACGGGTAGTCAGAGCCTCCTGCCACGACCACGCAACGACGCGGCAGGAAGGGGAAGCCAGAGAGAGGCCAAGGCCACAAAGCAAACGAGGCAACGACAAGGACCAAGGCCACAAAGATCGGATGGGCGTAGCAGGTTCCCCCGGCAAGGACCCTTGCCGGGGCAACCTCCGCAACCCCGGTAAGACCCTTGCCGGGGCAGCTCGCCCACGCCTGCCGAAGTGAGCCACCCTTGAGCCCACCAACGTTCAAAAAACACGTTGGGACGAGGCTCAGGAGGAACCTCTGTGGTGGCATGCTGATGTTTGTGAAGATGAGGAAGAGACAAGACCAAATGAGTATAGGGAGGCAACCATCCTCACCGAAGAAACCCACGAGACCCTCGGCAAGGTCCCTTGCCGGGGAAACCAGCGCGCCACGGCAAGACCCTTGCTGGGCTACCCTGCAAGACCCTTGCCGGGCCACCAGACGACGCCCTTGCCAAGCGCACCGGCAGGGCCGCTGCCAGGCCCGTGCCAACCAAGTCTTCACTGCCGTTCGCATGCAGCTGCCAACTCAACCAACTGGACAGGCACCTGCGTGGTAGCATGCAATCCTTCATGGAGGCTCCACCACCGTGCCACCTCAGCTGCCTACCTGCCTACATGGCGGCGCATGCATCGCTGGCTAGGGCGCGTGTCGAAGCATGGAGGAGCGGCAACGGACGGGACGGGCCTCGCTCCCGTCCCCGATAAAGCAAAGGGACACCTAAGCCTCGCATTAAATGTGTCTTGTCTTGTAATGCTAGCAATAAACTCACAATACTGTAACACTTTCCACCTCCTGTGTGCCACTATGGCAGCCCCTTTCGCCTATAAAAGGAGGCCCATGGCGCACGAAGAGGGGATTCGGCTCTTTGGAACCCCTTAGCACCTAGAGCTAGTTCGAGAGCTCGGGAACACTAATACATCCACCAAAGCAGGATCATAGGGTTTTACGCATCTTTGCGGACCGAACCTGGGTAAATCCTCCTTGTGTCATCTGTTAGTCCTGCTCTTCTCACGATCCCCGTGCCCTGCAACCATAGAAGGGATTCTAGTGATCCCATAGGTGTCGTTTCCCACCGACTATCTTTGGCGCGCCACGTAGGGGGCGCTATTGTGAGAATCTGGTCCAGCAGTTAGCCTAGTTGTTCTTCATCGCCATGGCTCCTAAGAAGAAGGTGACCACGGCGATCGGTTCGACCGGAACCGGGTAGGTACCGGCGTGGACCGGTAGCGGGCCGGTCACGGAGAGGACCCGTTGCGCGGCCCGCAAACATCCACAGCACCTTGATGGTCCAGGCTTGGCGAGCAGCATCGTTCGTGCGCCGGGCGACGAGCCACCAGTCGCAGGCTCCAGAGACGGAGTCGCCCCCCCCTCGCAGGCGGCACGGGGCCCTCCAGGGGTGCCGCCGTCTCACCAGGCGGCGGCACGGCAGTCTCCAAGATGCCAACACCGGTGCCCATGATGCGCTCCTCTCAGGTTGTGCGCGACGAGCGGCGTCACCTTGCCGGTGACCCTGCGCGCCGCCCTGGGAAGAGTCCCATGCATCCATAAAATGAAGAAGAGGGCCATCATGCGCGCTGAGGAACTGATGGAGGTGGCGAACGGCCGCGGAGCCACGACGCAGCTCCTTCTAATGTGGTTAGGAGTCGAGGCGCATCGCGGTCCACTCAGCTTTCGCCGCCATCCACGCCGGCGGAAGCCCTAGCACGCGCGCAGCTGCTCCTCGATTTTCCTCCCGCCGCGGAGAAGCTCGACGAATGGAGGGTCACCGTCCGGAGCCTCGTCGGCATCGCCAACAATGACGGGCTGCGGCTGGCGGAACCCGTTGGCCGTTGCTCCGCCGAGCTGCCATGTGCAAGCAGAGGCCACGGCGGAGGCGACGCGGCCACGGTGTACTCCCCACCTCCATCCTGACCGCCCCGGGCGTCGGCCCGTCATGGCGACGCTCGTGATGATATATCCATTGCATCGTCCGACCCGCGGACCAACCACGATCAGCGCCAAGTCCTTCAGGAGCGGGCTCATGAGGACGCTCGAACTACGATCGAGCACCGACGTGACGCGCGCCACCAGTTGGACAGGCGGGCAGAGCCTGCCACGGACCACCCAGCGCCGGGAGGCTACGGCGGCCTACCTTACGAGGTTGGTTGTCCGGATTTCACCCGTGAGTTGTGGCAGTTCCAGTGGCCCGCCTACCGTACGTTCAAACCCGACATTGGCGAGAAGTACAACGGCAAGACTCACCCGTCAGAGTTCCTCAGCATCTACACCATCGCGATGCAAGCTGCTGGGGCCCGCGATGATAAGGTGCTTGCCAACTACTTCCCGTTGGCACTTAAGCCTAATGTTATGTCATGGTTGATGCACTTGCCGGTGGACTCCATCTCTTCTTGGGCGGATCTGTGCCACGAGTTTGTTGGCGCCTTTACCGGAGGTCACCAAGCGCATGGCCAAGCGAGCGATTTGCACATCATCCCCTAGAAGGAAGGAGAAAACCTGCGCAAGTACATCCAAAGATTCAGCTGGGTGCAGTACAACATCCCCGATGTTCATCCCACCGCCGTGATCAGTGCATTCCATCAGAATGTGCACAATCGCAAGATGCGTGAAGAACTGGGGATGAACAAGGTTAAGGATGTGTTCGAGCTCTATGTTCTGGCCGATCGGTGCGCTCATGCTGGGGAGGGAAGGAAGTACCCCTGCGAAGATGCCGGTGCGGAAACCGACTCCACTGGCGATACCGCCACCCTAGCAAAGAAGGGCCGACGCTGTAATAGGAAGCACAAGGGCAAGGCCTTGCTTGCCGTTGAGGGATCCGATGACACTGGTACCACTAAGAAGACCAAGGCGAGCGACCCCGGCAAGGAGGTTGCCGGGTGTGACACTTGCCAGGCCTTGGCGGCTCCCGACAAGCCAGGAGGCTCCGACAAGCAGTACTGCAAGATCCACCGCACCAAGGGCCACGATCTCCAGAACTGCCGGCAAATAGAGCTACTCGCCGAGAAGCAGAAAGCCGAGTATGAGCGGAGGGACAAGGAGAAAGGCCCAGATGGTGCCGAAGGATCCGGCAAGAAACATGGCGGCCAAGGAGGCCGCCGTGGCAAGGATAATCAGCAAGAGAGGCCCGCCCGGGACCGTGACCAGAAGCAAGAAGACAATGATCATGACGAGGACGGCGAGTCCGGCGACCACGTGTTTCAGAAAGCCACGGAGGCCATGTGCGTCGATGGTGGTGCCTCGCTACATACATCTCATCGCCAACTCAAGCAGTGGGCGCGCGAGGTCACAACGGTGGAACCATGGTTTGACGCGCGAAAACCGCTGAAATGGTCCGGCACGCCCATCATCTTTGACACCGAGGACCACCCTGACCGCACCACTGCAGTCGGGTGCTTGCCGTTGTTGGTTTCACCAACAATCCGCAATCTCAAGGTGACAAAGATGTCGGTAGATGGCGGGGCCGGTCTGAACTTGATCTCGCCCGTTGTGGTCAGCAGGCTGTAGATCCTTGATGGAGACCTCGAGGAGACGGGTACATTCCAAGGGATCAACCCGAGGAGGAGTCAGCCAAAGGGAAAGATCACGCTGCCCGTGACATTCGGAAGAGAGCTGAACCACAGGACGGAGAGGATTGTTTTCGATGTAGCCGAGATCCCCTTGCCTTACAACGAGATCCTCGGCCGCCCGGCGCTAGCCAAGTTCATGGCGGCTTCCCACTACGCCTATAACATGCTGAAGATGCCCGGGCTGATGAACATCATCACCGTCCCCTCTGACAAGAAAGGTGCGCTGATCTGCACCGACCAACACTACCGAGAAGCAGTTGCAGCAGCTGCCGCTAAGGCACCTGCTCCTGCCGACGGAGCCATGAAGCAGAAGAAGATCGGCGAGACCCCTCGCACCCACTCCGGCAAGCGCACCTCTTCGGGGTGTTGCGCTTCCATTGAGAACGTGCCAGAGAGCTCCACCGGCAAGAGCAAGAAGTCCAGGGCTACACCACCAGAGACCAAGAAGGTGCCCGTCAAGGAGGACGGCACGGGAGGAGCTTTTACCATAAGCTCCACCCTCGATAGCAAATAGGAAAGTGAGCTCGTGACCTTCCTACGGGCGAATGTCGATGTGTTTGCATGGCAAGCCTCCGACATCCCCGGCGATCCCAGGGAGGTGATTGAGAACCACCTTGCTTTCTGTCCTCACGCGCGGCCCGTCAAGCAGAAAGTCAGGAAGCAAGCTCTGGAGAGGCAAGAGTTCATCATGGAGGGAATGAGAAAGCTAGAGGCGGCAGACTTGGTGAGGGGAGTACTCCATCCGACGTGGTTGGCCAATCCGGTAGTGGTGCGCAAGGCAAATGGGAAATGGAGGTTGTGTATTGACTACACAGACATCAATAAGGCCTGTCCAAAGGACCCTTTCCCATTGCCACACATCGACCAGATTGTTGACTCCACGACTGGGTGTGACCTCTTATCATTCCTCGACGCCTACTCAGGATACCACCAGATCTTCATGACGAAGGAAGACAAGGAAAAGACATCATTCATCACCCCATGCGGTACGTATTGCTTTTTACGGATGCCTTTCGGTTTGAAGAGTGCTGGCTTGACCTTTGCAAGAGCAGTCCAAATTGGTTTTGAGCCCCAGCTACATAGAAATATGGAAGCTTATATGGATGACATAGTGGTCAAAACCAAGGACAAAGCAACCCTTGTGCAAGATCTAGAGGAAACATTCAGGAACCTGCGCAAGATCAACCTCAAAATGAACCCTGAGAAGTGTGTCTTTCGCGTCCTGTCGGCAAGCTTCTCATGTTATTTGTGTCCCAATGCGGGATTGAAGCAAACCCATATAAGATCAAGGCCATCGAGCAGATTGAGGCACCCAAGCGAGTCAAGGACGTGCGTCGCCTCACTGGCTGCATTGCTACCAAGAGCCGGTTCATCTCCAAGTCTGCGGAGCGTGCCCTTCCTTTCTTCAAGATCTTGAATAAAGCAAGGCCAGTGGAGTGGACCCCAGAAGCCAAGGCAGCGCTGTAGGATTTGAAGAAATACCTCTCCTCTACTCCAGTGCTGGTTGCGCTAAACCACAAGAACCATTGCTGCTCTATCTAGCGGCAACGAACCAGGTGGTTAGCGCCGCACTAGTGGAGCAGAAGGAGGCCGTTGAAAAGGAAACTACAGCAGCAGAGCCAACAGATGGCGGGCCGAAACCCTCTCCGGCAGGACTCGATCCAGGCAAGACTGAGTCCTCGTCAGGGGCTGACGGCAACACAACAGGACCCACGCAACCAGGTGAAGAGGCACAGAAGAAGAAAATGGTGTAGCACCCAGTGTACTTCTTCAGCTCCCTCTTGCAGGGGGCTAGGTCGAGGTACTCGGGTGTGCAAAAGCTGCTCTTCGGCCTCCTTATGGCCTCGAGGAAGCTGCGCCACTACTTCCAAGCGCACGAGATCACGGTGGTCACCTCCCTCCCATTGCAACGGATACTACACAACCCAGATGCAATGGGGAGGATCGTGGAATGGGCCTTGGAGCTTTCAAGCTTCGGTTTGAAGTTTGAAAGTACCTCGACAATTCAGAGCAAGGTCTTGGGTGATTTTGTTGCGGAATGGACCTCGACGCCCGACGAAGAGGTACAGGAGACCACTCTCCCCGGCAAGGAAACGAGCTGCGACTGGATCATGTACTTTGATGGTGCCTTCTCGCTGCAAGGCGCTGGTGCTACTGTGCTGCTTGTCGCACCCACCAGAGAGCACCTCAAGTATGTCATCTAGACGCACTTTCCCCGGGAGATGTCAACCAACAACACCGCCGATTACGAGGGTTTGCTTGCCGGTCTCAGGATCGTGGCAGACCTCAGAGTTAAGAAGCTCATTGTCAAGGGCGACTCACAGCTCGTCGTCAGGTAGGTCAACAAAGATTATCAAAGCCCGTTGATGGAAGCTTACTTAGATGGGGTGAGGAAACTAGAGGAGCGCTTTGATGGTATACAAACGGAGCATGTCCCTCGTGCGGAGAATGACATTGCCAACTACCTGTCGAAGCGCGCTGCCCTCAAGCTACCCGTGGAACCAGGTACCTTTGTGCTTCAGTTAACCCAACCATCCGTTGAGCCATCAGTTGGGCAAAACAAGCGCGGGAAGCTAGGCCCCGGCAAGTACTTCCCCACCGAGCTCCCCGGAGCCGCTCGCGAAGATGTTCCCGTGGATGCCGATCCTGCCGCGGGGCGAAGTTCACAAAGTGGCCAGAGGTGGAAGCAGTGAGGAAGGTGACAGTGCAGTCAGCCATCAAGTTCTTCAAAGGGCTAGTGTGCCGCTTCGGGGTGCCCAGTAGGATCATCACCAACAACGGCACACAGTTCACAAGCCATGCCTTCATGCAATATGTTGAAGATCTCGACAGCAGGGTCTGTTTTGCTTTCGTGGCACACCCACGGAGCAACGGCCAAGCAGAGAGGGCAAATGCTGAAGTCTTGCGAGGCTTAAGGATGAAAACTTTTGACAGGCTACGCAAGAGTGGAAGGCGCTGGATTGATGAGTTGCCGGCAGTTCTTTGGTCGACCAGAACGACGCCAAATTGTGCCACCGGCCAGACAACCTTTGCCCTGGTTTACGGGGCAGAAGCAGTTCTCCCCACAGAACTCATATACGGGTCACCTCGAGTGCTCGCTATGATGAGCTTGAGCAAGAGTGATTGCGGCAAGATGACGCGATGCTCCTTGAGGAAGATCGTCTCCGAGCGGCTGTGAGAGCAGCACGCTACCAGCAAGCCTTGTGTCGCTACCATAGCCGCAAGGTTCATGCCCGGAGCCTTGAGGAAGGCGAGCTTGTTCTTCGGCACATTCAGTCGGCCAAGAAATCCAACAAGTTGACGCCCAAGTGGGAAGGCCCTTATCGGGTAACATGAGTCACCAGGCCCGGCGTAGTTCGGCTGGAGACCGAAGACGCCATTCCAGTGAGCAATTCCTGGAACATCGAGCATCTTTGCAAGTTTTACCCATAAGGCGCGGCTGTCGGGCCTCCCAGCAAGCCACCCTTTTGTACAAGCCTTGCCGGCAAGGCATGTAACCCTTTGTACAAAGCCAGGGGCAGACCCTGAGCATAAATAAACGAAGCGCTGGCGCCCTAAGTTATAGCATGCATGCTAGGTTAAGTCTCTTCCTTGGTTAGGGTTGATAATGCTTAGCTGCGGCTAACCCTTAGCTTAGAGGTCGAGTGCGTGTCTCCCTGTTCCTCTCTATATTTCTTTGGTTCGCAAGGCATGTAAGTATTCTTGCCGAGCCATTTTGAAGAAAAAAGGGGGAACTGACCGGCGCCCGGGCCCCGGCAACCCAGAGTTGCCAGGGGCTGCAAGAACAAAGGTCCCTCCGTGGCAAGCCAAAATCGCCGGAGGCTGCGAATCCAGATAAGTCCTTCATCCTCTATCATGCATTTCGTTATGGACCGGGATACGTGAAACCCCGTTCTATCTCTAAGCTACCATGCTCCCTTTTTTCGGCACCCAAGGATTGTCTCCTGGGTCTGGATCTGGTCGCAGCCGCGGCAGCGAAGAAGGGGAACGGGGGGCCTAAGCCCACCTCATCCCTGCCTACGCCAAGAGCTTGAGAAAAGTTGAGCGAGATGGAGAGACGGCAAGGCATGTTGCCGGGCGGAAAAAAATATTTTTCTTAAAGATGACAAGGGTTCACCCCTTGCCGTGGGTTCCTCCCGCGAACGAAAATCCTGGAAAACATCCCTTTTTCATTAAAAAAACATCCCATACAGGTATCGTTCATACGAAATGAAAAACATGAACAAGGGGATTATAAGTTCTAAAGCTAAGAAAGGCCTGAAGGCTTACAAGACTAAAAAGATATAAAGTGCCCGTAATCCCTTTCTTGTCCCTCTCCTCAAGAAATGGAACAAGAAAGCAGAAGGGCAAAAGGGGCGCCTAGGCGAGCTACGAGTGGCATAAGACACCAAGAGAACTTCCTGGCGGCCGTCCAAGGGCTGGATGGTGATGGCGGCGCCGGAGGCAGAGCTCGAAGACGAGGCGACAGGACGCCAACACGCGACGAAGGTGTTGGTGCCCGTGTACTCCGACTTGACGGCCTTGCCGCTTGTCCTCTTCCTCTTCTGCAGCCTCCCTACGCTAGCTGCCCAAGGAGACGACCCCGAGAAGTTCAAGGAGCTGGCGACGGGGATGATGGGGTCACCGGTGCCTCTCGGAGCAGCGCCCGACACCTAGTCGGACCCGTCATCCTGCCGCCCGCTGCCCTCGTCATCGCTGCCGTTGTCTTCCTCGCCACACTCGCATGAGGAGGAGTCTTCATCATCGGAGGAGCTCTCTACGCAGCACCTCACATGGGTCCCGAAGTGCCCGAAGATCTTGACGGAGAGGAGGCCACCCTCCATTAGTTTGAAATGGAGAGCGAGCCCATCCATCAAGCTATGGAGGCGAGCGAAGGTCCTCCATCCTTGATGAAGGTACATGACGTGAGGGGCGGGGAACTCGACATCGACCAACGTGCCACTATTCCCACAGCTCCTCATGTGCAGCCGCAGCGCTTGCAGTGGATCCAGCTCCATCTCCCGCGCAAACAGGGTCGAAAGGCAAAGGCGACGACACGGTGGATGGCGCAGCCTGACGAAGAATTCACAGGGGTTGTCCCCAGCATGGCCCTCCATGGAAGGGAGGGCAGCTGGAGGGGGAGAGGTAGATCTACCGCCCCGTCCTACTCTCCCTCGGGCACCACGGCGGCGTCGACCTCGTCCCCTCCCCCTTCCTCTAGCAGTCGGCTCCGCCGCTACGAGCTCTTGGGGAGGAGTGATGCGCTGTCGGGCCGAGACCCTTGCCGCCACCGATGAAGCGTCGCCGCGCACCCTCGCCATGACAAAAGGAGAAAGGAAGCAAGGATGGGAAGAGGCAGATGGCGAAAGGTTGAGAGGCGCCGTCCCTCCCTCTCCCCTCCTTATAAAGGGGCGGGGGCGAGGCTCGGCCGCCCCCTCTCAGCCAATCCGGCCTCTTGAAGTGACAGCGAGTGGGGCCATCGACCGCCCTCCCCGCTCCATTGAAGGCGTGTGGGAATCGACCCGCATGCACGCGACTACCCACGACCCATGCGCCTATCATTCGCTCTGCATGCAGCAAACGTGGCACAAGGGGCGGGCGCAATGGGACGCGTGGAACGACGGTTCCCAAGCGAGGGCAGTAAATGGGAGGCGGCCCCGCGGTCTCAAAGAGACGCGCAAGCCGCCTCTTTACTATCTACCACGAGGTGACGCCAGCATGCCCACGTCATGCGCGTGCACGACCCCCACGTCGCGCGTTCAACGTGGGTCGTGGGAAGTGCAGCGGACGGGACAGTGGCCGCGGCAAAAATCCGCCCCAACTGCCCGCGCACCGTTCTTGGCCCAGCCCAACAACGTGCTGCGCTTATGTATGGCCCAGGACCGGGGGCTCCTGCCGGTGTACAAAAGTATGGGTTCTCCTTTTGACCCCTTTACTTGTGCACGAGCAATCAGAGCCTCCCGCCACGACCACGCACAGACACGGCAGCAAGGGGAAGCCGAAGATAAGCCGAGGTCACAAAGAAAACGAGGCAACGACAAGGACCAAGGCCACAAAGATTGGATGGGCGTAGCAGGTTCCCCCGGCAAGGACCCTTGTCGGGGCAGCCTCAGCAACCCCAGCAAGACCCTTGCCGGGGCAGCTCGCCCACGCCTGCTGAAGTGAGCCTCCCTTGAGCCCACAAAGGTTCAACAAACACGTTGGGATGAGGCTCGGGAGGCACCTCTGTGGTGGCATGCAGATCTTTGTGAAGATGAGGAAGAGACCAGACCAAATGAGGATAGGGAGGCAACCATCCTCGCTGAAGAAACCCACGAGACCCCCGGCAAGGTCCCTTGCCGGGGAAACCAGCGCGCCACAGCAAGACCCTTGCCGGGCTACCCGGCAAGACCCTTGCTAGGCCACCTCACGAAGCCCTCGCCAAGCGCACCGGCAGGGCCACCGCCAGGCCCGCGCCAACCAAGTCTTCACCGCCGTTCGCATGCAGCTGCAACCTCAACCAGCTGGGCAGGCACCTGCATGGCAGCATGCAATCCTTCGTGGAGGCTCCACCACCACGCCACCTCAGCTGCCTGCCTGCCTACATGGCGCCGCATGCATCGCTGGCTAGGGCGCGTGTCGAAGCATGGAGGAATGGCGACGGATGGGATGGGCCTCGCTCCCATCCCCTATAAAGCGAAGGGACACCTAAGCCTCGCATTAAATGTGTCTTGTCCTGTAATGCTAGCGATAAACTCACAATACTGTAGCACTTTCCACCTCCTGTGTGCCACTGTGGCAGCCCCTTTCGCCTGTAAAAGGAGGCCCATGGTGCACGGAGAGGGGATTTGGCTCTTTGGAGCCCCTCAGCACCCAGAGCTAGTTCGAGAGCTCGGGAACACTAATACATCCACCAAAGCAGGATCGTAGGGTTTTACGCATCTTTGCGGCCCGAACCTGGGTAAATCCTCCTTGTGTCATCTGTTAGTCTTGCTCTTCTAACTATCCCCGCGCCCTGCAACCGTAGAAGGGATTCCACTGATCCCAAAGGTGTCGTTTCCCACCGACACAAAGCTGATCGAACCTGCTGTCTCTTGATGAACAGTGACCGTTGTTGGGGATTGGATGAACAGTTCATGATGGGGGTTGGATGAATAGGACCCCGTGGTAGTAGAGGTCGTTGCAGCTGGATGAACAGGACCCCAATCGAGGAGGCCGCCACACTTGAGCCGGTTGGGGTGGATGAATAGGACCCCATGGAGGGCTGGTTGAACAGTAGCCGGTGGAGGCCGAATGAGCAGTAGCCCGTGGATCTAAAGTAGCTGGTGGAGGCAGGAGGAAGACACGATGGATGAACAGTAGCAGGTGGAGGCTGGAGGAAGTCGACGGTGGATGAATAGTATCCCATGGAGGCTGGAGCGAGGCAGTAGATGGTGGATGAATAGTAACCCGAGGAGTCCCATTTTGCAGTACACAACACCCCTCCCGATGAACAAGACCCTGTTTCGACCGTAGGCGCTCCAACACAAGTCCATTTCATGTACACCACATCCCTCCTGATCAACAACACCCTGCTTCGACCGTAGGAGCTCCAACACAAGTCCATTTCCTCGGTTTTGCGGTACGCCAGACCCTTCCCGATGAACAGGACCCCTTTTTGACCGTACGCGGTCGAATAGAAGGCTGTTTCCTCCATTATGCGATACGCCAGACCTCGTTTCGGCTGTTCCGTCCAAGCCTGTAGGCTCCCGATGAACACGACGCATTACGTTGCCTCCTGATGAACACGACACAGTTTCTCCATTTCGACCCAACTGGTTGGCTACCGATGAATAGGGCACTGTTGCTGCCGTCCGTTGCCTCTCCATGTACACGAGCCTGGGCCATACGTATGCGCGAGTAGTTGTTCGAGACCCCGCCGGTATGTACTATGTGGCCGTAATTTTTGACATGTGGCTGTACATACATGTAGATGGTTTAGAAGGGACTGCCTAAACTGCTACATCGGAGGCTCTACTATTTCACGTGCTGCTGCTTGCTCGGCCATGGTTCATCGTTGCAGAGAGACCGATCGACTAGTATGTATGTACCTATTCACGACCGGACAAACAACGCTACGTATGTGTCACATCCCTAGCTGCTGGTAGTGCTCTAGGCTAGCTCATGTGTGCATCATGTTTAAATTCTGAAAATTTGAACTGAGGGAATTTTGGAAGCCTCAAAAACTAAAATAAAAGAGGGGCAAAAACCCTAGAAATCTCATTCATTGCTCCAAAATGCTCTTCTTAAATGTTTAATAATTTTTGGTAAGGGTTCTGGTCCCAACCAAAATATTGAACATTTTTAAGGAATTATTTTTGGGACTTTGGATTTAATTCATTAGCTATTTAAATTTGAATTATATTCATATAATTAGAATATAATTTCAAATACCCCTGATATATTTTATAAGCTTTTGGAAAAGTCCATTTAGCAATATAAAATATTCAGAGGAGTTTTTGGCATTGTTTGAATTATTTTAAATTCAAAACAGTGGCAAAATAAATTAAATAAACAAAACAGAAGAAAAAAAAATAAAAAGAACAGAAGCCTACCTGGGCCACTTACCTGTAGCCGGCCCAGCTGGCCAGCTCCTCCCGCTGGCCCAGCCCACCGCCGCCTCCCTCCCCTGTCGCCTTCCTCCTCTGCCAGGAGGACGGGCACGCGCCCGGCGCGCGCGGCCACGCGCCCCGGCCACCTCCTCCCTGCCTGGCTGCCTCCTCCTCCCCTGGTCCCTCCCGCGACGCCATGCAGACCCCGACCCCCTCTCCCTTCTCCCTCTCTCCCGCGTCCTCATCCTCTCCCCGGAACCCTCTCTCCCCCCCTCCTTTGTTCTCCTCACCGAGCGGAGCCCGTCGCCGCCGCTCGCCATAACCACGGCCACCGGGCCTCCCTCGCTCCCCCGACTAGCCCAGAGGCTCCGCCTCGACCCCCTATTCCCTCTCCACCGACCCACGGCCCTCCGGAAGCCCTGCAACGCCGCCACCATCGCCGTTCCGTCGCCGGCCACCGAAGCTCACCGCTGGCGATTCGCCGCCTCCGACGCCTCCCCGAGCTCCCCGAGGCCACCGTCGCAACCCCTGTGAGCTCCGCCACCGTTTCCCCCTCTTTCCCTCTTCGTTTGGTTGCCGTAGCCGTCGCCCCCTTGATGACTGAAACCCGCCGCCGTCTGTGATCGCCGCTGACGTGCCTCCGGCCACCTAGTGGCCCGGCTGTCGTGCTCAGCTTCCTCCCCGCGCTGCCTGGAACACGTAGGTGCCCCGCACGAGCCTCCCCGGCCACCGTAGCGTCAACCCCGAGCTCGCCCGAGCTCCGGCGACCGCCACGCTCGACGCCGGTGACAACTCCGGCCATCTTAGGCCCAGCCGCTGCCACTACTCGACGCGGACGAGCGCCCGCGTCACGTAGACGCTCTCCGCCGGCCATTTGGTCGCCGGAGGAGGAAACCCGCACCCCTCCGCCGTCTCTGGCTCCGTCGGCGACGAGTCGCGGGTCAACTCCGGCGAGTTGACCCAGGTTTGACCTTCCCCGTGTGTCACTGACGTGTGGGCCACCCCCCCCCCTGACATTTTAGTTAGTATTAGTTTAACACTAATTAACCTAGGTTAGTTAGCTGATTAGTCGCTGACCAGTGGGCCCCGGCCCCACAAACAGTTTAGTTAGAATTAACTTAAGGCTAATTAACTTGGTTAATTAGTTGTGTCACTGACCAGTGGACCCCACTGGTCAGGTTTGACCTGAATCTGCCCCGTTGACCTGATGACGTCAAGGTGATGTCATGCTGACGCATTAAATGATTTTCTGGATTTAAAATAAATCAGAAAATCCAGAAAATTGTATAAACTTCTAAAATTCATAGAAAATTAACCGTAACTCCAAATTAAATAAATTATATATGAAAAATTATCAGAAAAATTCAAGGAATCCATCTGTACCATTTTCAAGCATGTTAGAACAACTTATAGGTGCTGTTTAGCACAAATCAATTAAATGGCATTTGAATAATCACATATGGAGTTTGAATTTGAATCTTGTATTCAAACCAACTTCATTTAATCTGTTGCTAGTTGCATTAGCCCAAAACACATTCATTTTGCCATGTCATGATCATGCATCATATTGTGCATTGCATTGATTGTGTTCCCTTCTGTGTTGCCGGTATTTGTCCCCTCTCGATAGACGTGATACCGATGATGCGATCGTTGACACTGATGAAGAATCAATGCTATCTTCAGAAGTGCCAGGCAAGCAAAACCCCCTTGTTCATTCCGATACAATCCTACTCTCTCGCTCCTGCTCTCTTTTAATGCATTAGGACAACACCGATTCATCTGTTACTTGCTGCGGTAGCTGAACCCCTTTATCCTCTGCATGACCTGTCATTGCCACAGTAAATAGATGAAACCCACTAGCATGAGTAGGAGTTGTTTGAGCCCTGTTGTGCCTACTCATTCATGATTGTTTGTCATGCCTGCTACTGCTTAGAGTTGAGTCAGGTCTGATTCATCGAGGATGAATCAGAGGTGTGTGAACATGTCCTACTGTGTGTGAGCTAAGTGTGTGAATACGATTTGGTAAAGGTAGAGGTGAGAGGCCATGTAGGAGTACATGGTGGGTTGTCTCATTGCAGCCGTCCTCAGGAACTGAGTTCTGTGTTTGTGATCCATGATTCAGCTACTACCACGCATTGGGCCCGAAACCAATGGACCCTCTCGGCTTCTTGATCACCCTTGTCCTCTGTCCAGGAGTTGCAAGTAGTTTCTGGTGTTTGTAGTATGCTGGAGGCTGTGCGTAGCGCTGACCGTAGGGGTGGGCTGTGATGCGGTAGGCACGTGGCACGGTGTACCGGGCGCCCGTTTGGTGTCTCGGGAACCCTGTTCACATCGTTTGGGGCTGTGAGCGAAACTCCGGCCGGATCTCCTCATGGATGGAACCCGAATAGGCGATAAACCTGGACTAGAGACTTGAGTGTTTAGGCAGGCCGTGGCCGACAGCCACGTTGGGCTTCCGCTTGAAGGTTGCCGAGTACATGTCGTGTAAACGGCGGTAAGTGGTGAGAGCGTGTGTGAAGAAGTACACCCCTGCAGGGTTAATATGATCTATTCGAATAGCCATGTCCGCGGAAAAGGACTTCTGGGTTGCTTATATCAGTTCATAGACAAGTGAAAGTGGATACTCTAAAATACGCAAGATAAGCGTGAGTGCTATGGATGGCGTTCTCGTAGGGAGACGGGAGCGGATCCATAGTGGTGTATTGATATGGTGAATATGTGGACTCGTGTGCGCCACCTCAAAAGAGTCGCTTGCAGTCGTAGTTTAGGATAGCCACCGAGTCAAAGCTGGCTTGCTGCAGTTAAACCCCACCACCCCTTTGTTGATAATGATGCATATGTAGTTAGTTCTGATGTAAGTCTTGCTGGGTACATTTGTACTCACGTTTGCCTATTTTATGTTTTTGCAGAGAGACTTCAGTCTCACTAGTAGTTCCGCTTGGACTTCGACGTTTAGCTTGTTACCTCGGCTACGATCTTGTGCCCTCGGCAGGATCTGATCGATAGTCAGGCTTCTCAGCCTTTTTCATTTATAGTGGTCTGTACTCAGACATGATAGCTTCCGCTTGTGCTTTGACTTGTATACTCTGAATGTTGGGTCATGAGACCTATGTTTGTAATATCTCGCTCCTCGGAGCCTAATGAATAAATTACTTGAGTCATAGAGTCATGTTGTGATGCCATGTTGTATTTGCACATATCGAGCATATTGCGTGTATGTTATTTAAATGCTTGGTATGTGTGGGATCTGACTATCTAGTTGTTTATCTTTAGTAGCCTCTCTTACCGGGAAATGTCTCCTAGTGTTTCCACCGAGCCATGGTAGCTTGTTACTGCTCCAGAGCACTTAGGCTGGCCGGCATGTGTCCTTCTTCGTTCCTGTGTCTGTCCCTTCGGGGAAATGTCACGCGATGAATACCGGAGTCCTGTTAGCCCGCTACAGCCCGGTTCACCGGAGTCCTGCTAGCCCAGTGCTACAGCCTGGATTCACTCGCTGATGACCGACACGTTCGATGCTGGGTCATGGATGCCTGTCCCTGTAAGTTTGTGCCACTTTGGGTTTATGACTAGCCATGTCAGCCCGGGCTCCTTATCATATGGATGCTAGCGACACTGTCATATACGTGTGCCAAAAGGCGCAAACGGTCCCGGGCAAAGGTAAGGCGACACCCGTGGGAATACCGTGCGTGAGGCCGCAAAGTGATATGAGGTGTTACATGCTAGATCGATGTGGCATGGAGTCGGGGTCCTGACAGCGTTGGTATCAGACCTTGACTGCCTGTAGGTTACCAAGCCAAACTGGTCGAAGTTGAGTCTAGAAATTCTTTAGTTATATAAGGGAATTGATTGTGGGATGGAACGTAAGGCTCTTTTTACTCCTTATACCTCATGGCCTTCTGATCTGAGTCATCATCTTCTCTTCTACGGGGATTAAGAACTAGGCTATCTCTTCTTTCTATCAGGATCACATGTTACTAATCAGTGGACTTATAAGATTGTTGGATTTAAGTCTCAGTTCAGTTCCTACTATCTTCCGTATGTTAATTGTTGATCTCGAAACCTTGATATTGTGCTTCTGAGTGGTTATGCCACCATTTTTGTGAATGTCTCAAATCTTTTCTGAGCATTTACAGCCGTTATGCTGTCCGAGTCATCCCAGGTTTCTAAGTAGTCTGATGCATTTGCAAATCCTTTCTTCCCGTTTCAATGTTCCCATGGGCCAGATTAACCACACTAATCAGTGAGTTGAGGTACTCCGTTACCTTGACATATATGTTGGAGATATTATTATGACCCTAGGTGTCTTAGTGGATCATCTAGTAATTTAGCCATGATTTGTGTTCCCAGTGTGATGATTCTGGCCATCATTCTCGAAAGCATCCTGTGATGCTACTTAGTAATAGGTATTCTGTTCCTGGGTTCTTGAACCCGAGATTCACTCTACCTACTTCATGTTGATAGTAATTGCTAGTGCCTTTAGGATATTAGTAACCTTTGTGATAGTCCTTGAAGTCCGTGGTATCTTCTTCTTCCAAATACCATGAACTACTTATGGCAGAAGTTCCTCGTTGAACTGAAATATCACAACAGGATTATTCTTGATGAGTTCTCCATTATATATTGTGGCTCTGCCAGTTCTACCTTTCTGCATGGGTTATCCGGAAGAAATATGTTGAACTTCGTTCGACATGCTAATCCATGCATCCACAACTCAGAAAATCATATGTTCTTTTGAGTTGTTCTCTTTAGTTGCATTCTGACCTTCGTCTATCAATTGATAGTCAAGAGTATGCGTGCGTTCGTTTGTCGATGCCTATTACTCTTGTGGCCCGTCAAGCCATTCCGTCCTGAATGACTAGGAGAAACAAACTCCAGTACCTCATCCATATCTAGGATTGGGTCAAAGCAATTGTATTCCGCAGATCAAAATGCCAATCCAGCTTCTGGTCTGTTCTACCTTGAAGTATTACCATCTTTATATCAGGAATATCATGGGAATTGCACACCATCTTATGAATTCTTGACGCAGTAATACTTCTGATCATCATTGATAATTTCTCGGTTTCCGTGTTATTGTAACCGGAATGCCGACAAATGAATCATGGCGTGTGAAATCAATACTGCTAGCAACTCCGTTGCTTGGTAGCTAAAGGATAATAATTTTATCCTTAGTATGTTGGTTATTGAATCACCATTCTAAGATTGATCGTGCTACCTAGTCCTTATTTCCTGGTGCACTCTTTGATTGATGGGTTAGGATTTGTCAAGTCCTCGCTCATTTGATCATATCATCTTGCCCTGAAAAGCAAGATTGTTCTCGAGCTTAGTAACATATCGGTGGTTCGTGATTTTCCGAAGATCTTCTCGGAAGTACTACCAGGTTGTCACCCGACCGCTATGTTGAGCTCGTGATCAAGTTGGTTTATTGTAAACCACCCTTTCTCCAAGAATCCGTGTTGGATACCCCTGAGCTAGTTGGTTAAGCTAAACGACAACTTGGAGAGTTGGAAGATAAAAGCTTGCCTGACTTAGTTCGTTCCAAAGGGATATTCTTGTGTAGTGTGTGTTGAAAGAAGATGATATCTTCATCGATTGGTCCCTGTGATCAGTTGCTGGACCTATTGTCTTATCAATCCCTTGATTTGAGTGTGGGCTATCGTCAAATCAAATCAGTACCAACGATGCTCGTAATGTTGTCCTACTCGTGGTTGATCCCTCGAGCATACACCATTACATCTTTGGTCTGACCAATGCTATCACCGTGTTCACATGATGGTGGAAGTCCAGTGATATGGAAATTCCGATGAGTTGCTGTTGAGCCCATCAGTAGCATTTTGTCTCCCCCCCCATGAATCATGTTGAACATCAACCTAGTGTTGGAAACTTGTGTAAGCATTTCTTCGTGTTTCGCTGATGAAGCATATGTTTGGATGAAAGTAGTGACTTTCCCTAATTCATGTGCATATGATGCAAGTTGCCGCCATGAATTCGAGGAAGATTGTTTTGCTTCCTTGGAATCATCCCAAATCAGTCATGCACACATGCGGAGTATTCTGTGGTCTGGAGACTTGCAACCTTCATTCCATATGTGTCCCGAGCACACCAAGCCACTGATTGATTTGTTCAAGGAGAAGAAGTTCCTTCATAAGAGCTAATCATATGACTTATGCAAGGACTTCGTTATCCACGGTGATGGTTCCCAACCAGAACTCGGTAGTGTTTTATTGTAAGACTACCACGTGGTCATGCTTGTCTGGGACAACGTGTTCACATGTTTGTAGCAGAACCGGCTCATGCTTTGGAGCTTACTATCGTAGTTCATTCCCCGAGAATCTCGCAACGTCATCTCGTCGATTTGTGTTGCAAACTTTCGTTTTCTTCCTAGACTCGATGAGTCTGGAATATCCTAACACCAACCAGATCTGAATCTCAAGCAGATATGATGGTTGGAACATTTTCCAAGAACTATAATATTGGTCCCTCGATAACCGGTAAAGTGGATGTCGTGGCCAACACACCCAACCGGAAGACCTATTATTATAATATCTTGATTGAGGAAGTTGGCCACCTCCCCATAGGGATTTCGTAGGATTACTCCCTAGTTGCCCCTATGGATTTCTGTGTTCCGAAGTCCGACCTTTTTACTTGATGTTCTAGATATCAAACCATATCTATGAATGGGTTACACTAGCACATCAAGGAGAACATTAGAAGCGGAGTGCTAAATGTCTCTCGGTCGATCATCCAGATTTTATTTCCTTGGCCCCGCCAAGGGTGAAATCTGAGAAGGTGTTATCTTCCTTTGCATCTGCATCCTCCATCACCATTCATCATGGTAGTAAGTTGTGTTACCGGACCCTTGACACGGATGTTGGTAAAACCTTGATGATTATGGAATTGCTCAAGTTCTTGAGAGCACGCGCAAGTGCTAGGTTTGATCGTCGGCATTAACTGTATAGCGCTCTCAGTTTCCTTGGTTATGCTATAACCATTTCAATAGTGGGATAACTCTCTATTGTTAAGCCTCTCCTCAGTTACTAGAATCATTCCCATCATTTGCATTTTGTTCCCAGTTTGCACCGTCAATGTGTCATTCTACCATGGGTCTCTTCCATTTCCGGTGATAAGCAAATTCATCCATTACGTTGTCTTCAACAAGGTAATCCACATCATCCAAGTTTGAGTATGCCATTCTACCGACCCCCTCCAAACGATCGCTCGAGAATTGTCTTAGGCTGGTTTAAAGAGTTTCAATGATCTCTGAATCAAAAGTAATTCTTTTTGCCACTTAAAGGGATATCTCTACGAGTCACCTTCCCTAAGGTGTATCGTTATGGTATCATGGCAACTCAACTCCTCGCTACGTTGACAATTGTTTACCACCTTCTTAAGCGTGAAATTATTGTCTACCTAGTGCACCTTCGTCATCCGTCTCTTTCCACCCCTCTTTATGTGTATCTCGTGTCTCAACCCGAGAGATGGTCCTATGTCTCTTTCCGTGAGTTGTTCGATCTTCGAGAAGATCGACCCTTCTAGAGTCTCCTTCTTCCCTCCATGTCATGTTGACAGGGTTTTTCAAGGCAAGACTTCAAGGCAATGATGGTGAATGAATCAACGTTCAACTGAAGCGCACCCTGGATCGTGAAGATTATACTAGTTTGCGTTTCCCCTTCACCTTACCCTACACTTGAATCTCGAGACGAGATTCTTGTTTAGTGGGGGTGAGTTGTCACATCCCTAGCTGCTGGTAGTGCTCTAGGCTAGCTCATGTGTGCATCATGTTTAAATTCTGAAAATTTGAACTGAGGGAATTTTGGAAGCCTCAAAAACTTAAATAAAAGAGGGGCAAAAACCCTAGAAATCTCATTCATTGCTCCAAAATGCTCTTCTTAAATGTTTAATAATTTTTGGTAAGGGTTCTGGTCCCAACCAAAATATTGAACATTTTTAAGGAATTATTTTTGGGACTTTGGATTTAATTCATTAGCTATTTGAATTTGAATTATATTCATATAATTAGAATATAATTTCAAATACCCCTGATATATTCTATAAGCTTTTGGAAAAGTCCATTTAGCAATATAAAATATTCAGAGGAGTTTTTGGCATTGTTTGAATTATTTTAAATTCAAAACAGTGGCAAAATAAATTAAATAAACAAAACAGAAGAAAAAAAATAAAAAGAACAGAAGCCTACCTGGGCCACTTACCTGTAGCCGGCCCAGCTGGCCAGCTCCTCCCGCTGGCCCAGCCCACCGCCGCCTCCCTCCCCTGTCGCCTTCCTCCTCTGCCAGGAGGACGGGCACGCGCCCGGCGCGCGCGGCCACCCGCCCCGGCCACCTCCTCCCTGCCTGGCTGCCTCCTCCTACCCTGGTCCCTCCCGCGACGCCACGCAGTCCCCGACCCCCTCTCCCTTCTCCCTCTCTCCCGCGTCCTCATCCTCTCCTCGGAACCCTCTCTCCCCCCCTCCTCTGTTCTCCTCACCGAGCGGAGCCCGTCGCCGCCGCTCGCCATAACCACGGCCACCGG
>NC_041383.1:343820693-343918851 GCF_002162155.2 Triticum dicoccoides | reverse complement strand
GAGGCTCCGCCTCGACCCCCTCTTCCCTCTCCACCGACCCACGGCCCTCCGGAAGCCCTGCAACGCCGCCACCATCGCCGTTCCGTCGCCGGCCACCGAAGCTCACCGCTGGCGATTTGCCGCCTCCGACGCCTCCCCGAGGCCACCGTCGCAACCCCTGTGAGCTCCGCCACCGTTTCCCCCTCTTTCCCTCTTCGTTTGGTTGCCGTAGCCGTCGCCCCCTTGATGACCGAAACCCGCCGCCGTCTGTGATCGCCGCCGACGTGCCTCCGGCCACCTAGTGGCCCGGCTGTCGTGCTCAGCTTCCTCCCCGCGCTACCTGGAACACGTAGGTGCCCCGCACGAGCCTCCCCGGCCACCGTAGCGTCAACCCCGAGCTCGCCCGAGCTCCGGCGACCGCCACGCTCGACGCCGGTGACGACTCCGGCCATCTTAGGCCCAGCCGCTGCCACTACTCGACGCGGACGAGCGCCCGCGTCACGTAGACGCTCTCCGCCGGCCATTTGGTCGCCGGAGGAGGAAACCCGCACCCCTCCGCCGTCTCTGGCTCCGCCGGCGACGAGTCGCGGGTCAACTCCGGCGAGTTGACCCAGGTTTGACCTTCCCCATGTGTCACTGATGTGTGGGCCACCCCCCCTGACATTTTAGTTAGTATTAGTTTAACACTAATTAACCTAGGTTAGTTAGCTGATTAGTCGCTGACCAGTGGGCCCCGGCCCCACAAACAGTTTAGTTAGAATTAACTTAAGGCTAATTAACTTGGCTAATTAGTTGTGTCACTGACCAGTGGACCCCACTGGTCAGGTTTGACCTGAATCTGCCCCGTTGACCTGATGACGTCAAGGTGATGTCATGCTGACGCATTAAATGATTTTCTGGATTTAAAATAAATCAGAAAATCCAGAAAATTGTATAAACTTCTAAAATTCATAGAAAATTAACCGTAACTCCAAATTAAATAAATTATATATGAAAAATTATCAGAAAAATTCAAGGAATCCATCTGTACCATTTTCATGCATGTTAGAACAACTTATAGGTGCTGTTTAGCACAAATCAATTAAATGGCATTTGAATAATCACATATGGAGTTTGAATTTGAATCTTGTATTCAAACCAACTTCATTTAATCTGTTGCTAGTTGCATTAGCCCAAAACACATTCATTTTGCCATGTCATGATCATGCATCATATTGTGCATTGCATTGATTGTGTTCCCTTCTGTGTTGCCGGTATTTGTCCCCTCTCGATAGACGTGATACCGATGATGCGATCGTTGACACTGATGAAGACTCAATGCTATCTTCAGAAGTGCCAGGCAAGCAAAACCCCCTTGTTCATTCCGATACAATCCTACTCTCTCGCTCCTGCTCTCTTTTAATGCATTAGGACAACACCGATTCATCTGTTACTTGCTGCGGTAGCTGAACCCCTTTATCCTCTGCATGACCTGTCATTGCCACAGTAAATAGATGAAACCCACTAGCATGAGTAGGAGTTGTTTGAGCCCTGTTGTGCCTACTCATTCATGCTTGTTTGTCATGCCTGCTACTCCTTAGAGTTGAGTCAGGTCTAATTCATCGGGGATGAATCAGAGGTGTGTGAACATGTCCTACTGTGTGTGAGCTAAGTGTGTGAATGTAGCGGTGAGAGGCCATGTAGGAGTACATGGTGGGTTGTCTCATTGCAGCCGTCCTCAGGAACTGAGTTCTGTGTTTGTGATCCATGATTCAGCTACTACCACGCATTGGGCCCGAAACCAATGGACCCTCTCAGCTTCTTGATCACCCTTGTCCTCTGTCCAGGAGTTGCAAGTAGTTTCTGGTGTTTGTAGTATGCTGGAGGCCGTGCGCAGCGCTGACCGTAGGGGTGGGCTGTGATGCGGTAGGCACGTGGCACGGTGTACCGGGCGCCCGTTTGGTGTCTCGGGAACCCTGTTCACATCGTTTGGGGCTGTGAGCGAAACTCCGGCCGGATCTCCTCATGGATGGAACCCGAATAGGCGATAAACCTGGACTAGAGACTTGAGTGTTTAGGCAAGCCGTGGCCGACACCCACGTTGGGCTTCCGCTTGAAGGTTGCCGAGTACATGTCGTGTAAACGGCGGTAAGTGGTGAGAGCGTGTGTGAAGAAGTACACCCCTGCAGGGTTAATATGATCTATTCGAATAGCCGTGTCCGCGGAAAAGGACTTCTGGGTTGCTTATATCAGTTCATAGACAAGTGAAAGTGGATACTCTAAAATACGCAAGATAAGCATGAGTGCTATGGATGGCGTTCTCATAGGGAGACGGGAGCGGATACATAGTGGTGTATTGATATGGTGAATATGTGGACTCGTGTGCGCCACCTCAAAAGAGTCGCTTGCAGTCGTAGTTTAGGATAGCCACCGAGTCAAAGCTGGCTTGCTGCAGTTAAACCCCACCACCCCTTTGTTGATAATGATGCATATGTAGTTAGTTCTGATGTAAGTCTTGCTGGGTACATTTGTACTCACGTTTGCCTATTTTATGTTTTTGCAGAGAGACTTCAGTCTCACTAGTAGTTCCGCTTGGACTTCGACGTTTAGCTTGTTACCTCAGCTACGATCTTGTGCCCTCGGCAGGATCTGATCGATAGTCAGGCTTCTCAGCCTTTTTCATTTATAGTGGTCTGTACTCAGATATGATAGCTTCCGCTTGTGCTTTAACTTGTATACTCTGAATGTTGGGTCATGAGACCTATGTTTGTAATATCTCACTCCTCGGAGCCTAATGAATAAATTACTTGAGTCATAGAGTCATGTTGTGATGCCATGTTGTATTTGCACATATCGAGCATATTGTGTGTATGTTATTGAAATGCTTGGTATGTGTGGGATCTGACTATCTAGTTGTTTATCTTTAGTAGCCTCTCTTACCGGGAAATGTCTCCTAGTGTTTCCACCGAGCCATGGTAGCTTGTTACTGCTCCGGAGCACTTAGGCTGGCCGGCATGTGTCCTTCTTCGTTCCTGTGTCTGTCCCTTCGGGGAAATGTCACGCGATGAATACCGGAGTCCTGTTAGCCCGCTACAGCCCGGTTCACCGGAGTCCTGCTAGCCCAGTGCTACAGCCTGGATTCACTCGCTGATGACCGACACGTTCGATGCTGGGTCATGGATGCCTGTCCCTGTAAGTTTGTGCCACTTTGGGTTTACGACTAGCCATGTCAGCCCGGGCTCCTTATCATATGGATGCTAGCGACACTGTCATATACGTGTGCCAAAAGGCGCAAACGGTCCCGGGCAAAGGTAAGGCGACACCCGTGGGAATACCGTGCGTGAGGCCGCAAAGTGATATGAGGTGTTACATGCTAGATCGATGTGGCATGGAGTCGGGGTCCTGACAGTATGCTTCGATCGGCTAGGTCCCAGACGTAAGGGAGGATAAGGAGGCACTCCCTTACTTGCGAAGATATATGTGGTGGGTCCCAGATGTCAGGGGGAGGAATCATTTTTTTGCGCATTATAAGGAGGCAGTTCCTTGCATGCGACCATGTAGCTGGTGGGTCCATCTGTCAGCCTCACCATGTACAGTCGTCTTATGATGTCTATTGTTTATTGACAACATTGACCATGCCGTGTAGAGAGCACCAAGGCGGTGGACGACGGTGAGGCCTGGTAAGGGAACGATGCAGAGCTAAGGAAGACGATGTAGTGGATGCCCACGAGGAGGGGAGTACGAGGGTTCATTGGTTCCGCTGCGGTGTGAGGCTGCCATCACCAGAAAATAACACAAGTTGTGGGTGAGTAGTGGGAAGGCCTGGCCGGTAGTGGGATTAGGTGGGGTAGTGAGGCCTGCACGGCAGAACTGCCTCCCACGAGAGGCAGGAGCAGGCGGTCCCGCCGGCACTGGTTTGGGCAGCTGGGCATAGAAGATCAGAGGTTGAAGAAGTAGCACGGCTGTCTGATTAACATCCAACAGTCGAGCTGGTAGAATCATTTATTGACTAAGTTGACAAAGCCTTGCATATGTGTCAGCTTAGTAGGCCCACAAGTCAGTGTAATAAGGAGGCACTTACATCCCTCTTCCAATGGCTATTGTTTGTTGACCATATTGACCATCACGCACAAGCGAACCAACGCGGTTGATGATAGCGAGGCCCTGGAAGGGAATGACCTGGAGCCGGCGAAGCCACAACAATGGATGCCCATGTTGAGGGGAGTACGATGGTTGACTGGTGAGTTGCGGGGTGAGGCTGCCATCGCTGGAAAATAACAGGAGGTGCGGGTAGGTACAGGGATGGCCTGGCCAGCGATGGGAGTAGGGTGGGCTGGTGAGTCCTGCACGGGAGCAAAGCCAACAACGAAAGGAGGGACCAGGCAGTCCTGCCGATGCTGGTTTGAGAGGCTGGAGCAGGAAGATCAGAGATTGAAGAAGCACGACAGCGGTTGGATGTACATCCAATAGTCACTGCTCTGTGTTGACTTAGTTGATAAAGCCTTGCGTACGTGTCAAAAAAAATTTTAGGACGACATCATCGTCAACCTAGTAGGCCCACAAGTCAGCCTCTAAATCTGTGGAAAACAACATACAACCCATTTGCCATTATTTTTAATAATTCACAGCCCATTTTCTAATTCTTAAGGATATTTTGAAGCCCATATTCTTTTGTTAGCATTACAGACCTTATTCTGACCACTGCTAAAAAATTCAACAAAATGTTGCATATTTCGGTGGGGTCCGAACTCTTTTAATCACAAAATTTCGAGTCACATTAAAAATAATTATAAAAACAACTTTATGTCAAATTAAAATACAACAAATTTTTCCTCGCAAAAAAACAATGAAATTTCTTGAAATCCTGAAAAAACAAAATTTGAATCTAGTTGTCGGTTTTCTGGTTTTGAAAATTTACAGCCAAATTTCTAACTACTTATAGCCCATTTTCTGGGGAAGCCGAATATATCCCTCCTCATATTTAAACATTTGCAGCCCAGAAGGGCTGAGAAAAGAAGGTAGGTATGGGTTGAGTATTATCCAAAAAATTGAAATGGGCTAGCCATTTTTAGAAAGAAAAAAGATATCAACTGGGCTTGTCATGTGCTTGAATAAAAGCCTGGGCTAGATGGGCCACAAGCCCCGCACAGCGAAGTTGATACCCTGCTTTGTTTCTACAACTGGGCGAGCAGCTGGGTCCCTATTGTTATAATATTTCTATCTTTAATAAAGGAAATGGCAAGACATTTTCCTTGTTTCAAAGAAAATATGACAGTCATAATCGACTTGAAAAGGGCAACAACATCCAACTCAAGGTTACAAAAGGTACAAAAGGCCAAGGATTAATTCTTCACGAAATTTAAAAAAACCCAGATTAAACATGGCAATAACATCTAACCCAACCACTCTTTTTGGCAGTCACAAACAAATGGATTGGTCTGATCCAGAAAATCAACATCGAGTGCAAAAAATTTACTGGTGCACAAGTTATTGTAAATAGAAGCCAAGCACGTTCAGAAACCCATTTGTCCACCTGAAACTTCTTTTTTGTGGTTCAACATATCTATCCGTGAGAAATTTCTTGTTGAAAAACTTAAGCCTCATGAACAATTGTAACCTCGCATTCAACAGGAAGAATGTGACAAAGCTTTTGTTTGCCTGGTTGGATGCATATCCTTCCATCGTTATTGTCCTCAAACGAATGTCATGAGAAATGAGAAAATCCCGATGCTTATAACGCCACCGATTGGTTATATGTTTTTCTCCATGTGTTAGTTCCTAAGTAGACATGAAGATTGAAAACAGTTAAGGTCTAAAAAAAGGGTGTCGAATGAGCGACAGTTGAACGGTTAATTCTAGTACAATATATATGGGCTTTCGATGGCTGAATTCGGTGTGAATGAAATCATCACCTTTATATACAAATTCTCCAGGCATTACAACAAGCCAATAATTGTGTTCAGATCATAACTAAACAGAATCCAGCACCTTTGATAGGCTATCCATGGACGAACTCTTCATTGAGCATATAACATAATATTAGTACCCAAAATGTACTCCAACACAATATAAAACTTATGCGCACAAATGAAAAATGAAGCTTATGATTACAAATGTGTAGATGATAATATACAGTACCTGAATAAGTGTGGAGCCAAACAACAACTTCTGATAATTAAACGGATCAGGAATTACACCCAAGGTCTCTAGTTTAGGCACAAAGACGAGAGTTGTCTGTGAAGGTATAGAACAATAATGAAGGAGAAACCTCTGAAGTGAAGAGGCATCTTCGATGTTGAGCTGTTTTCCTTTAAAAGAAATTCCAATGCTTTTAAGGTGAGGCAACTTTATTTGGAGACAACTGATAGTTATTTCTATTATCAAAACAATCAGCAAGCGCTCTAGGGCAGGGTAACTAGAGTGGATGATGCTGTGTAGTGAGGCCTCCGACAGGTAAACCACCACAAGCAAATGTTTTTTTAGAAGTGGTACTTGAAGCATTTGTACCAGATCGTCTGGTAGATGGCACTGGGTGAAGGTGGAGGTGTGGAGAGAGGAGGAAAACCACGAGATGGACAACGGTGGTGTGGGCACAAATTCTTGGCCTTTGGTTTGTGGTATGTAATTTTTGTGGTAATGTTAGAACTCAAACTGTTGGAGTTTTTTGAATTATGGGGATGTTAGCCAGGCATCCACCACGCAGGGTATGGATAGAAGGTAGCGTGTCGTGATGTAGAGGCATTGAACGGAGCCCTGGTGGGAGGAGATGATGGCTCTGACGAGTTCAAAATCATGAACAATAGATAGCTGATGATATTCGAGATTAAGGGGCGTGGCGTGCCATAGAGGGCGCCTCCAAGTTGAGAGAACTTGGGTGCGGCAGCAATCCTTGGTGGGGAGAAGAGAGATGATCTCCCCAAGGATGTCGTCCGGGATATTGTTGATGCGGTCCACCCGAGATTCTCTGGGTTCCTCAGATCTGGTGGGGGGCTCGCCGCTTCTCCCTGCGCTGCCAAGTGTGGGGTCTACAACCGGCGCCGACGCTGGCGAGAGCCTCATCTTCTTGGTGTTGGGGCCAGCCGACTCCATTTCCCTTGCGGGTGTCACGCTGAGCTCATGGGTTTGAGCAAAGTAGCGAGAGACGGCCCTAGTGGCAGTGCGAGTGGGGAAGAAAGAGGGCTAGGGTTTTCTGTATGAGTGAGGAAGAAGAGGAGCAGGCATTTTCTGTACAAGTGAGGAGGAAGGTGAGCGGGGTTTTTTTGAACGAGTGAGGAAGATGGGGAGTGGGGGGAATTGGTGGGAGACGGAAGCGGGAGAGTCCAGCGAGCTACAGTAAGTGGAGGTGAGGAGGAATATGGGCTTTTCCTCTCAAAAAACAAAAACATATGGGCTTTAATATGGATAGGCTTGTGTATCGACCTAGTCAGCTGCCCGTGTTTCGTATTGGACAGCCTTATACTAGAGGCAGCACATTAGAGACACTCTCCAGCTCTCCAGCTTATTGCCCTTTCAAAAGGAAAAAAGAGACGCCTCCAGCTTAGGGCTCCTCAATGGTAACATTTTTCAACTTGGAAAAAAGTTATAGCTCCTTCTCGGGCCGGCTTGGCATCTACCAAATTATAGGACGCGGTGGTTTTCTCCATAACATTCGGCACGACATGCGGAAAATCTGGAAACTGGCTTGGCCACAAGAATAATGAAGAAGCAAAGAAAATCTCAAGGGACGAAGCCGCCTCAGCACTCTTGCATGTGCACTAATTAGGGCCTGCCCCGATGATGCCCAGCGGTGCGGTCATGCAAGTCCCAGGGGTTTCTGTCGGTGCAACGAACCCTGGGTCTGTTGCCCAGACTGTGCACATGTACGAGGATAAGTTCACAACACTATGATCAAACTCAAGCAAGATGGATCAACTCCCTTGAAGGATCCGAGCACAGATCAAGAAAGCCAAGACTATCCAGAGGAGCAAGGTACTACAAAGAGAAAAGCCTCCCCTATCGGACAAGCAAGCCTTGCGAAGGCAAAGATATCTCTGGAAGCGAGCCCCCACCGAGTCATCTTGGCAGGCCTGCCGGGACTAGTGGAGGCAAACCACTCCACCGCACCACCTCACCATGATGTACGTCGTGGATCAGTGCGGTGTCAAGCTCCAAGATGACTTGGTGGCTGCTAAATGCCACATGGCAGCCACATCCTACAAGAAATACCTACAAGCGACACCCGTTCTGCGACGTGTCGAGCAAGCAGCCGCCAAGCTAGCAAAACAGCCCGGCAGGGTCTGCCGGGCGAGCCGTGATGTGACATTGGGCGGCGCATTTAATGCTCTCTGTCAGCCTGCAGAGTTAGGTATGATAGCACTATTTCCTATCTAATCAGTGCGTGAGGACTGATTTGCCACTATGGTGACCCCTTGATCTATAAAAGGAGGCCCATGGCAACCATAGAAAGGATTCAGACCTTTGTACACTCATACGTGCACAGCCGTTCTCGTCCCAAGACTACCCTGTCGGGCGAGAGCGCTACACTTTCCACCACCATCCACCATCAATCCACCAAAGCATGAGTAGGGTTTTACGCCTTGCGGCGGCCCAAACCTGGGTAAAAACTGCCCGTGCGATCTCTGTCGTGCTCCCTCACGCTCCTCCGCTCTTTGTGCAATGTGCCATCCCCCCACCAAACTAGAAAGGGGCTCGTAGCCCCATAGGTGGCCGTGGTTCCCCCACGACACTAGTTGGCCAAACCAAATCAATAGATCGAAGGGAAATACAAAGCTATAACAATCATGAATAAAAGAGTTCTGAAAAGACTCAAGTAATATTCATGGATATTCTGACCATAAACTCACGATTCATCGGATTCCAACAAACACACCACAAAAAGTAATTACATCGAATAGATCTCCAAGAACATCGAGGAGAACATTGTATTGAAGATCAAAGAGAGAGAAGAAGCCATCTAGCTAATAGCGATGGCTTGTGGTAAACTACTCACACATCACTGGAAGGGTAGCAAGGTTGATGTAGACTCCCTCCATGGCCGATTCCCCCTCCGGCAGAGTACTGGAGAAGGCCTCCAGATGGGATCTTGCGAGAACAGAAACTTGCAGTGGCGTATAAAGAATTTCGAGTGGCTCTCTAATGTCAGAGGAATATTTGAGAATTCATAGAGGTGTAATTAGGTCAAGAGGTGCCATGAAGGGCCGATAAGCCTGGTGGCGCGCCTCCCGAGCTTGTCACTCCCTCGTGGCTCATCAGATCTTCTCCTGAACCTTTTACGGTCTCGTCTGGTCCAGAAAAAATTAATCCAACGTTTTTTCTCCATTTGGACTCTGGTTGATATTGATTTCCTGAATAGCAAAGAACAATCAAAAAATAGCAACTGGCACTGGGCACTAGGTTAGTCCCAAAAAATGATATATAATTGAATAGAAAACATCCAAGATTGATACTATAATAGCATGGAACAATAAAAAGTTATAGATACGTTGGAAACGTATCAACAGTACGGACGGTTCCCGGAAATCATAACCGCAATCTCATGTACTATCTGAGAGCTCCATGTGTGTGCAATGCATCATTCAATCTTCTGACATGTCCCATATGGACATTGCCTTTCGTTTCATGCCTGGACAATGCATCACTCATTCATCTTGTTCTGTCGTACGACTAACATAAGGAAGAGGAAGGGTCAGCAGAACTAGGCCTCGTTGTACCTGTCTTACATAAAAGACTGGACCTAGGTGAAGGATAGTCTGCCTCTGCCCGACCAAGAAGCATTCAAAAACTACCTAAGGTGGCTAGCCAGGAGTAGCCATTTGAAGCTTCCTGCTGCAATGTCGTCTATCAATCTAGCAGACGGTAAGGAGACGGAGGTGGAGGACCACAAGCATCAGCACCGCAGGGTCGTCGAGGGATCTCATGTGGACATTGATGGCTTGATGGCTAAACTGGTAAGCGACATGTAACCCTTTTTGTTTGACGAGATCATCATCTTTTGCCATACTTAGTCAATCTGATGGCTTAGGAGGAGGCCTGCTATCGTTCACTACTGTTGTTGACTTATTGATTTGTTGAGCAAAGCTTTCAAGGTCTCATAAAAATCTCTCTCTGTTAACCTCTTTTGAGTTCCCTGCTTGTTGTAGAACTAACACTACAAAAAAAGACACATCCGTGACTTTTGGCCCGAACAAAAAGTTTTTCTGTCAGACACTTCTATGGCGATAATTGTGAAAAAACACATATCATCATAGATGTGCTGGGCCACTACTTCTATGACAAAAAATCATGACAGAAAATGGGATTTTCATCCTGGGCGGGCCGGGGACGTACCTACATGACATTCTTTCGGCCGTCCATGACATAAAAAATCATGGGAAAAGTGAGGGGGAGGAAATTTTCTCAGAGCCCGGTCACGGTGGGTAGTCGAGGCCAAGTGATCAGTGTGGTTTGCGCGTTTCTCTTGTAGGTGCACGTGTGTGCAAGGCATTCGCTAACTGAACCCGAGCACGATGGAGAGGCATTCACTTACCGAACCCGAGCGATCGATCTCGCCCTCGCACCACCTCTAGCCACTCAAGCCGATCGGTCCTTCGATGCCTAACTGAAGCTGTGTGATTCCTTCGCTGCCTAATTGAATCGACCGATCCTTCTCGCTGCTTGCTAAAGCCAAAGACGCCCGTACGTTCGAGACATAGCCGGTTTGGTTGCCTCTCGATGAACAATGCTCGTTGTTGCCTCACGTGCGATACACATAGACATGAGTCGAGTTGCATCAATCGGTTGAGCCGGTTGGTTGGCTGTGGGTGAACAGTTCATGGAGGGGGTTGGATGAACAGGACCCCGAGGAGGCTGACGAAGCCCAGCCTGTCGGGGGTAGATGAACAGGACCCAGTGGAGGGCTGGAAGAACAATAGCCGGTGGAGGATGGAGGAGGTCGACGGTCAATGAACAGTAGCCCATGGAGGCTGGAGCAAGGAGTAGACAGTGAGGAACAGTAGCCCCAGGAGTCCCATTTGGCAGTATGCCGCACCTCTCCGATGAACAGGAGCCCGTTTCGATTGTAGGTGCTCGAACAGTGGTCCATTTCTTCCGTTTTGCGGTACGCCACACCCCTCCTGATCAACAAGACACTGTTTTGACCGTAGGAGGTCGAAGATAACTCCGCTTCATCCTTTTTGTGGTATTCCAGACCCCGAGACAATGAACAGAACCATGTTTCGATCGTAGGCGGCCGAAGAGAAGGCCGTTTCCTCTATTTTGCGGTACACCAGACCCCTCCCAATGAGCAGGACCCCGTTTCGGTTGTTGCAAACAAGTCGGTTGTCTCCCGATTGATGAACAGGACGCGTTTGGACCCAGTCGGTTGCCTCCTAATGAACACGGCGTTGTTTCTCCATTCCAACCAAGCCGATTGGCTGCCAATGAATAGGACATAGTTGCTATACGCATTCAAGACCCCGCCCGTATGTACGTACGTGGCCGAATTTTTTCCGTGTGGCTGTAGGTACGCGTACACGATTTAGAAGGGACTGCCTGAACTCCTACATCGAGGGCTCTACTATAACACATGCCTCTACTTACTCAGCCATGCTTCATCCTTGCAGAGAGACCAATCAACCAGTATATACATACACGTTCGCGACCAGAGAGACAACCGTACATACGGTTCGACCGGGTGGGTCCCAACTATCAGGGAGGATAAGGAGGCACTCCCTTGCGTGCGAAGATATATGTGGTGGGTCCCAGTTGTCAAGGGAGGAATCATTTTTTTGCGTGCAGCAAGGAGACACTTCCTGGCATGTGAATATGTAGTTGGCGGGTCTAGCTGCCAGCCTCATCATGTACAATCGTCTTTCATTGGATGTCATTCGTTGACAATGTTGACCACACCGCGCTAAGATAACCAAGGTGGTGGACGACGGCGAGGCCTGCTAAGGGAATGATGCGGAACCGAGGAAGACGAGGCAATGGATGCCCATGCAGAGGGGAGTACGAGGGTTCACTGGTTCCACTGCGGTGTGAGGCTACCGTCACCGGAGAATAACATGTGTTGTGGGTGAGTAGAGGGAAGGCCTGGCCGGCGGTGGGATTAGGGTGGGTGGTGAGGCCTGCGCGGCAGTAGTGCAACACACGGGAGGCAGGAGAAGGCAGTCCTGCCACCGTTGGTTTGGGTGACTGGAGCAAGAAGATCAGAGGTTGAAGAAGCAGCACGGTTGTTGGATTAACATCCAACAGTCCAGCTGCTAGAATCATTTGTTAACTAAGTTGACAAAGCCCTGCGTATGAATTAGCTTAGTAGGCCCACAAGTCAGCCACCAAATCTGCCGGGTCCGAGCTGTCATCAGGAGGAATAGTTTTTTCGCATAATAAGGAGGCACTTCCTTCCGTGCGAAGATTTTCCCGGTGGGTTCCAGCTGTCAGCAGGAGCAATCATTTTTGTTGTAAATAAGGAGACACTTGCTTGTGTGGGTCCCTACTGTCAACCTCTCCACTTACATCCCTCTTCCGATGGCTATCGTTTGTTGACCATGTAGACCACGCCGCGCCCAGAGCAACGATGCGGTGGACGATGGCGAGGCCCAGGAAGGGAATAACCCGGAGCCGGCGAAGCCACAACAGTGGATGCCTAGGCTGAGGGGAGTACGAGGGCTGTCTGGTCGGTTGCGAGGTGAGGTTGCCGTCGCCAGAAAATAACAGGAGGTGCGGGTGGGTAGAGGGATGGCCTGGCCAGCGATGGGAGTAGGGTGGGCCGGTGAGGCCTGTGTGGTAGCACAGCCAGTCACAAAATGTGGGAGCAGGCAATCCCACCATCGCTGGTTTGGGCAGGTGGAGCAGGAAGATCAGAGATTGAAGAAGCACGATAGCGGTTGGATCGAGATCCAATAGTCACTGCTCTGTGTTGACTAAGTTGACAAAGCGTCAAAAACAATTTAGGACAACGTCGTCATACAAAGTATTTCGGGTTGTTCTCTGATGTCAGGGGAATATTTGAGAATTTGTAGAGGTGTAATTAGGTCAAGAGGTGCCACGAGGGGCCGGCAAGCCTGGGGGCACGCCTCCCGAGCTTGTCACTCCCTCATGGCTCGTCAGGTCTTCTCCCAAACCTTTTACGGTCTCTTATGGTCCAGGAAAAATTAATCCAACATTCTTTCTCCGTTTGTACTCTGTTTGATATTGATTTCCTGAAAAGCCAAAACCAAGCAAAACACAACTACTCGCACTGGGCACTAGGTTAGTCCCAAAAACTGATATATAATTGCATAGACAACATCCAAGATTGATACTATAATAGCATGGAACAACAAAAAGTTATAGATACGTTGGAAACGTATGAAGAGTACTGACGGTTCCAGGAAATCCTAACCGCAATCTCGTGTACTAACCGAGAGGTCCATGCGTGCACAATGCATCATTCAATCTTCTGACATGTCCCATATGGACATTGCCTATCCTTTCATACTTGGACAGTGCATCACTCATTCGTCTTGTTCTGTCGTACGACTAACAGAAGGAAGAGGAAGGGTCAGCAGAACTGGGCCTCATTGTACATGTCTTACATAAATGAGTGGACGTAGGTGAAGGGTAGTCTGCCTCCGCACAATGAAGAAGCATTCAGAAACTACCTAAGGTGGCTATCCAGGAGTATCCATTTGAAACTTCCCGCTACAAGGCCATCTATCAATCTTGTAGATGGTACAGAGACGGAGGTGGAGGACCACAAGCATCAGCACTGCGGGGTCGTCGAGGGATCTCAGGTGGACATTGATGGCTTGATGTCCAAACTGGTAAGTGACATGTAACTCTTTTTGTTTCACGAGATCATCATCTTTTGCCATACTTAGTCAATCTGATTGCTTAGGAGGAGGTCTGCTATCATTCACTACTATTGTTCTGTGACCTTAAGAGATAGCCGTTGGAAACACTTATTGATGTGTTTAGCAAAGCTTTCAAGGCCTCATAAAAAATTGACTCTATTAACCTCTTTTGAGTTCCCTGCTTGTTGTAGAACTAACACTACAAAAAGAGACACATCCGTGACATTTTGGCCCGAACGAAAAGTTTTCCTGTCATGCTTATGACACTTCTATGGCGATAATTGTGAAAAGACATGTATCATCATAGATGTGCTTGACTCCTACTTCTATGACAAAAAATCATGATAGACAATGGGCTTTTCGTCCTGGGCGGGCCGGGGACGCACCTTCATGACATTCTTTCGGCCGTCCATGTCATAAAAAATCATGGTAAAAGTGAGGCGAGGAAATTTTCTCGGAGCCCGGTCACGGTGGGTGGTCGGGGCCAAGCGATGTAGTGTGGTTTGGGCGTTTCTCGCGTAGGTGCGCGTGTGTGCGAGGCATTCACTAACTGAACCCGAGTGCGGTGGAGTGGCGTTCTCTTACTGAAACCGAGCGATCAATCTCACCCTAGCACCACCTCTAGCCACTGAAGCCGATCGATCCTTCACTGCCGAACTGAAGCCGAGCGATTCCTTCGCTGCCTAACTGAACCCGATCGATCCTTCTCGCTACTTACTGAAGCCGAAGGCACCCGTACGTGCGAGACATAGTCGGTTGGGTTGCCTCTCAATGAACAGTGCTTGTTGGTGCCTTGCACGCGATACATGTAGACACGAGTCGAGATGCATCGACTGATTGAGCTGGTTGGTTGGCAATGGATGACCAGTTCCCGAAGGGGGTTGGATGAACAGGACCCGAGGAGGCCGCCGGAGCCCAACCAGTTGAGGGTCGATGAACAGGACCCCATGGAGGGCTGGAAGAACAATAGTCGGTGGAGGATGGAGGAGGTCGACGGTGGATGAACAGTAGCCCGTGGAGGCTGGTGCGAGGCAGTAGACGATGATGAACAGTAGCCCCGGGAGTCCTGTTTTGCCGTACGCCGCACCTCTCCTGATGAACAGGAGCCCATTTCGACCGTAGGTGCTCGAAGAGTGGTCCATTTCCACCGTTTTACGGTACGCCACACCCCTCCCGATCAAAAGGACCCCGTTTCGACCGTAGGAGGTCGAAGATAACTCTGTTTCGTCCTTTTTGCGGTATGCCAGACCCGAGCCGATGAACAGGACCCTGTTTCGACCGTAGGCGATCGAACAGAAGGTTGTTTCTTCTGTTTTGCGGTACGCCAAACCCCTCCTGATGAGATGGACCCCGTTTCGGCTATTCTGTCCAAGAAGGTTGGCTCCCGATTGATGAACATGACGCGTTCCGACCCAGTCGGTTGCCTCCTGATGAATTCGGCGCTGTTTCTCCATTCCGACAAAGCCGGTTGGCTACCAATGAACAGGACACAATTGCTATACACATTTGAGACCCCGCTCGTATGTACGTACATGGTCGTATTTTTTTCTGTGTGGCTGTAGGTATGCATACATGATTTTAACGGGGCTGTCTGAACTGCCACCTCGGGGGATCTACTATGACACATGCCGCTAATGTAACATCCCAATTTTCAATTTGGATGTTATACATAGATCATCATATGCATATCATATTTATTCTTGCATTTTGTTGTGATCCTAGAAATCTTAAACAACTCAAGGACCCAAGGGGAGAGTTGGAGGTTTCACCAAATTCATATTTGAATTTTTTTTCAAATTTGAAGGAGGGATCAATTTGATTTTATTATTTTTCTCTCCAATTATTTCCAATATTAAAAATAAATGTGAGAAGATAATATGACTTCTTCAAACTAAGAGAAATATTGGAGAAAGAATTTTAAAATCAAATTATCTTTTTATTGGTATTTTATTTGCTATTTTTATTTGAATTAGAAAAATATTGCATTTTTGAAAATTGCACCTTAGTCCAGAAAAATGTTCATCTTGTCCTAAATATTAGGTTTGGGCAGGGAAAATTATTTCTAGAATTTTTAGAATTTTTCTATATTTATTTAGGGTTTTTCCTCATGGTGAAATTGTTTAAAAAAAAGTTCCGGACCGACTGGGCCGAAGCCCAGCCGGCCCAGCACGCCGACCGCCTCGTCCCCGAGCGCGGGACTCCCGCTGCCGCCCGACGCCAAGTCCAGCTAGGACTCTAGCACCGCCGCCCCCTCCTCCAAGCCACACCCGCCGGACCCCTTTATGAGCCACCCACCCCACCGCCTCTCCCCCTCAACCCGCAGTCGCGCCGCCGCCGTCGCCTCGTCGTGCCGTCGCCTGCCAGTGCCATCGATGACCGCCACCGCCGTGTAGCCGCTGCCGCCACATAGCCACCGCCCCGCGTCGTCGCCTCCCGCCACCGCCGCCGCCGCCACCGAAACCGACCGATCCTGGTTTATTTCAGGTTTATTTCGGTTCGGCAGTTTTAGATCAGTTTTATTTAGGTTTTCTTATTTAACGAGTGTTCGTTCGTTCGTTCGTTTTAATGAACGGTTTTCGTCGTATAAGTTCTGTTAGCGAACGTTTGCGCCGTAGTTTTTTCTTTCTAATTTATTTTCGGCCAGGGACCTATCCGTGAATAGTTTTATCGCGATTTAGCCCTTGATCATTAAACTAGCATAACTTTTTACTCGTTTACCCAAAGTAGATGAAACCAGTGCCTAAATCTTCGTAACATTCTGTTCTTTTCAGTTAACCAACTTGAACATGATTTTGATACTATAAAATTTAAGTTTAATTCAGATTAGTAAACGATCTTGTTTCGTTCGTATTTTGATTTTCGTTTCTCCGCTTGAGTTGAATCTTTTTGGAAATCATAGCTAATCACTTATACCTAATGCTAAGATCTAATTCACATGATAATAATGCTGTTAGGTTTTACTTTTTGTTAGTCTAAGCCGTTTGCTTCTTTCATGTTTGATTTGGATCTTTTCTCGGTTTTCTCGATGTTTCGTTTGAGTGATTGCTTATGTATGCTATTGTTTGTTTACGCTAGATTACCCGGAGTGCGAATCTTGTTACTACAAATCTCTAGAGTTTGCAAATCGTCAGCAAGGCAAGTTACACTTTGATCATACTCTTTTATACCCAGTTTTTACTATGCATTAGTATTGCTCCTCAAACAATTACATGAGTAGGATTGGGAACATGTGGTTTGGTTGTAGTACTTGAGGTAGGAACCTAATACTTTTGATCACCCCGGGAATATATGTTATGCTTATTTATTGCTTAGCCATTCTCGTAGATGAGGATTGGATTGTGATTTACACATGGAAGTTTGAGAGTTATTTAATCATGGATAACATTAAGGTGGCAACTTTAAAATACATCTGGGTGGATTGGTTGAGGCACCTGGGGAACCTAGTGTTGCCTATTTTTGGGAAATCCCGGAGTACCTGTGTGATTTTACCTACGGTTCGCCATCCAGGCTCAAAGGGATCATAAGATTATTCATGCTAGAAACTTCTGTGTGTAGCCACAAGCCATTATGGGCTCTGGCATAGTTGAGTAAGTTGCGTGAGCTCTTGAAGAGGTGGACTAGCAGATGTAGGGGAAAGTAGGTGTACTGGTTTGTCCGGAGTAGAGAGTTAATGCTTCAGAAAGACTATGTCTCAATCATCCGGTCATGGATGCGGTCGAGTCTTGTGGGGAAAACTGCGCAAACCTCTGCAGAGTGTATAAACTATTCATGGTTAGCCGTGTCCCCGGTTATGGACATCTTGAGTATCTAGTACTTGAATCTATTGATGTGATCTCATCACTTTACTTAATGAATTTATTGGGATAATGATAATACTTTTAATTGGGATTTCAGTTGGGTTTACCTCATCAAATATTAGGCAACTTGGGAGTAGTTAAATAAATTTATTGCGTTGTTGTAGGGAAAACTAGATTTATGCAAGATCATAAACTTACAGCCTCTACCAGCCAAATATTGCATGTAGATATAGTTCTTGCATTTCATTGCTTTACAATGTAACTCTGCTAACATATTCAATGTGCTGACCTACATGGCTGCAGCATCTCATGTTGCAGACTACTCAGACGATGAATAAGGAGCGATAGGTTGTTGTTTTGCACTCACCTATGCCGTTGGAGCTGATGGACTCATTTACCTTTGAAGCTTCCATAGTTATTTAGTTTAGATGGCCTTCAACCATTATATTTTTGTGTAATCATACCCTTTATGAGGACTCGATGTAATAAGTGTGTGATTGAAACTCTGTTATAATTCCTCGACTACTGTGCGTGTCAGCATTATCAATCCAGGGATGACACTGATGCATAGAGACTTGACCGTTTGAGGTCTGGTCGCTACAAGATGGTATCAGAGCACAAACTGACTGTAGGATGCGACCACTAGAATAAGCCACATAATTTCTCTTCTCTACTCATTTCTAATTCTCCTCTCTTTCTACTCTATAGATGGCGGATGCCAGGAACAAGTTCACTCAGCTGGATGACAACACCCCTTTCGGATGCCACTTGAAGGAAGTCACTAAGTACTTGAACATCGGACTACCAAGCTTCACGGGGACTTTCTCTACATCTGTACCAGAAGAGGAGCGCTGGAAGATCAAAGTCTGGGTACCTGGGAGGACATTTGCGCCAACGATAGAGCTTATTGATTTCTACCTAGATGCACCAAGCTGGAGTATATTAAAGAGCATGGCAGCACATATCACCTTTGGACGCATATGTGAGGTGTACCACAAGGAGCTGGAGAACACCATTTATCAGATATGTGTCCACCGAGATGAAAAATGGGAGATGATTCATACCAGGAGGGATGGATCAATCGCAGCCTACATTCAATAGATGGGAGACCATATTCGTCGGCAAGAGAATCAATAAATTATCCACATGAAGAAGATCAAGAAACTGGTGAAGAGAAACAAAGAGCTAGAAGAGGAACTCAAGTCTACATGAGATGGATACGAGGAAGAGATTGCCGTACTACTGGAGAAGCAAGAAGACCTAAAGAGTAAGGTAGGAATATCAATGGAGAATATCAAGCGAGAACCAGCAAAGGAGATCCGTTCGGAGGACTACATCATCCTGGACGACACCGACATGGATAGTGATGCAAATGATGACAGCGATGACGACTATGTTGACGAAGCTGGAGCAGATATCATGGAGTCTTCCTTTGATGTAAATTTCTAGATGACCACCATTGTAACTAGTAGTATCCCCTCAAAGTAGTTAGCAACGACCGAGTTTGTAATCATAGGTTAGACCGATTGTGTGATTTTGTGTGCTATTGAATGAAGTGAATTGATTGTGTTTGTCTCATGAGCATATGGGTAGTGAATCTCTTAGACCTCAATTCTATTCTCTTTTCTCACCCCTTCTAACCCATCAGATGCCTTCAACACGTGACAATGTATTTGCATTCCCACCGGAGCTCACTTAGTTGATCCAGCAGCAGAATGCCTTGATGCAGATACAAGTTCAAAACCAGAACCGAGGCAACAACAACAACAACCGACCGCCACCACACCCTGTTGACCACCTAGCCCACTTTTTAAGGTTGAATCCGCTAGTGTTCTCTAGTAGCACCGAGCCGATTGTTGCAGATGATTGGCTCCGCAAGATTGGAAGAGAGCTGACTACTGCAGGATGCATAGATGCGGAGAGAGTGTGCTTTTCCGCACATCAGCTTGATAGACCCGCATCATCTTGATGGGAGAATTTCACCGCCACTTACCCCATTGACACTGTTACATGGGATCAGTTTCAGCAGGCTTTCTGCACTGCCCATGTTTCAGCAGGAGCTATGATTATGAAGAAGCGCGAGTTTCACAACTTGCACCAAGGAGGACGTACAGTGGGCCAGTATGTGGATGAGTTTAGCAAGTTAGCACACTATGCCCCTGATGACGTAGCCACAGATGCCGCTAAGCAGGAGAAGTTTCTTGAGGGACTCAATGATGAGCTGAGTATGCAGTTGATGGTGGCAACATTCAACAACTACTAGGAGTTGGTAGACAGGGCCCTCATGATTGAAGGCAAGCAGCAATAGATTGAAAATTGCAAGAAGATGTATGGACAAGGAAGGTACACTTCAGGACATCAGCAAAAGCCCCGCTATTCCCCGTACTCGGGCGGACACACAAACATGGAGGCCATAACCATGGAGTACATACGCACAATGGAGCAAGTTTGCATAACCACAGTGGCCCCAAGAATGGCAATGGGAATGGAGGAAGCAGCAGCCAGAACCGTTCCAACCCTTCAACACCAGCTAAGAGGGAGCTGACCAAATTACCTGTTTTAAGTGCCAGAATATCGGACATTATGCCACTGAATGTCCTGAAGCAAAGAATGGAAATGTCAATGGAGGTTCTGCAAAGAAACCCAACCCCTTCACCAAAGGTCAGGTGAACCACATCAGCGTGGAGGAGATTGAGGATCAACCCGACACACTTGTCGGTAAGTTTTTGATTAATGCATTTACCGCACTTGTTCTTTTCGATACTGGTGCATCGCATTCATACATATCAAGGGGATTTGTGGATAAGTATAACCTGCCAACCATAGCCCTTAAGTCACCTATGTTAGTAAGTTCCCCAGGAGCGGAGTATATGGCCAGTAGGGGATGCTATCAGTTGCCACTAACCATAGGTAGACATGTTTTCCCCACCGACCTATTTGTTCTGGAGTCACAAGGATTGGATGTGATATTAGGCATGGATTGGCTATCCATGTTTTAAGGGAGCATTGATTGCATGAGTAAATCAATTCACCTCACCACCCCCTGATGGAAGAAGGATCAAGTATGTATCCCAGCATGTGCCGAGGAGGACTCAGGTGAATTCCTTATCAGGAGTTGTACAGGAGGAAATACCAGTGGTGAAGGATTACCCCGACGTATTTTCGGAGGATTTACCAGGCATGGCACCGGATCGAGACATTGAGTTTTTGATTGAGCTATTGCTAGGCACCGGACCAATATCAATGAGGCCGTATCGGATGCCCGCAAAGGATCTAGAGGAAATTAAGACGCAGATAAAGGAGTTACTGGAGAAAGGTTACATTCGACCAAGTTCATCACCTTGGGGAGCCCCAATGCTTCTAGTGGAGAACAAGGATGGATCTTTGAGGATGGTTGTTGATTATTGTGCGCTGAATATGGTGACGATCAAGAACAAATACCCTCTGCTGATGATCAATGATTTGTTTGACTAGTTGCAAGGAGCTAAAGTTTTCTCCAAGATCGATCTTCATTCAGGTTATCACCAGTTGAAGATTCGAGAGCAAGATATACCTAAGACAGCTTTTACCACAAGGTACGGGCTATATGAGTATACCATTATGTCATTTGTTTTGACTAACGCACCTGCCTATTTCATGAATATGATGAACAAAGTGTTTATGGAGTTTTTGGATAAGTTCGTTGTGGTGTTCATTAATGATATATTGGTCTACTCGAAGAATGAAGAAGAGCATAAGGATCATTTGCGTTTGGTTCTCGAGAAGCTCAGAGAACATTAGTTGTATGCCAAGTTCAGCAAATATGAGTTTTGGTTAAAGGAAGTTGGATTTCTCGGACATGTTATATCCGGAGAAGGAATAGCAGTAGAACCTACCAAGGTTGCTTCTGTCACTAAATGGTTGGCACCCACATTAGTTGGAGAGATCAGAAGTTTTCTTGGACTTGCAGGTTACTACCGGAGGTTTATTGAGAATTTCTCTAAGATTGCAAAGCCCATGACGGAGTTATTGAAGAAGGACACCAAGTTTAAATTGACTGAGGATTGTGAGGCCAGTTTTCAGGAGTTGAAGAAACGTTTGGTTACAGCCCCAGTGCCGATTCTCCTAGACCAACGCAAGGATTACCAAGTATATTGCAACACTTCATGTCGAGGACTTGGAGGTGTGCTTATGCAGGAAGGCAGAGTTGTTTCATATGCCTCACGATATCTTCGACCTCGTGAGTTGAACTATGCGATGCACGATTTGGAGTTAGCCACCATAGTGCATGCGCTGAAGACATGGAGACACTTTCTCATTAGAAACCACTGTGATGTATACACGGATCATAACAGTTTGAAATACATCTTCATGCAGAAGGAGTTGAACCTAAGGCAAAGGAGATGGTTGGAGCTCATAAAGGATTATGATATGAAATTGCACTATCATCCCGGAAAGGTCAATGTCGTAGCAGATGCATTGTGCCACAAGAGTTATGTTAACACGCTCATAACCAGAGGATTACCTAAGGAATTAGCATATGACCTTCGAGAGCTATGCTTGGAGATAGTTCCGAGAGGTTATGTTGCAGCATTGTAAATTCAGTCCACTCTTTTTGGTAAGATCAGAGAAGCCCAGAAGGCTGACAAGGAGATTGCTAAGATATGGGAAAGGATGAGCGAAGGAAAGGCTAAAGGATTTCGTGAGGATGAGCATGACACCTTATGGTTTGAGGATCGCATATATGTGCCTAATGACCCTGAGATCAGGAAGTTGATTCTGCAGGAGGCCCATGATTCGCGTACTCGATTCACCCATGCAACACCAAGATGTATCTGGATTTGAAGGAAAGTTTCTGGTGGAGAGGAATGAAAAAGGATATTGCCGAGTATGTAGCAGTATGTGATGTATGCCAGAGAGTCAAGGCAGAGCATCAGAAGCCAGCCGGATTGCTACAGCCATTGCCGATACCCGAGTGGAAGTGGGATAAACTTGGCATGGATTTTATCACAGGATTACCCAGGACTTGTTCATGCTATGACTCTATCTGGGTTGTAGTCGATCGTTTGACGAAAGTAGCTCATTTCATCCCGGTGAAGACAACCTATACAAGTGCTAAGTTGGCAAAGATATACATGACCAGGATCGTATGTCTGCATGGAGTTCCGAGGACCATTTTATCAGATAGAGGAACCCAGTTTACTTCAAAGTTTTGGAATCAGTTGCATGAAACTTTGGGTACCAGGCTAGAGTTCAGTACAACTTTTCATCCACAGACGGATGGACAGACCGAGAGAGTCAATCAGATTCTGGAGGACATGTTGAGAGCTTGTGCGCAAGATTATGGATCTAGTTGGGATGACAATTTGCCATATGCAGAGTTCTCTTATAACAACAGTTATCAAGCTAGTTTGAAGATGGCCCCTTTCGAAGCCTTGTACGGAAGGAGGTGCAGGACACCGTTATCGTGGGATGAAGTTGGAGATAGACAGTTGTCTGGACTAGGCTTAATCAAAAACTCTGAACAGAAGGTTAAGTTAATTCGCGACAGACTTAAGGTAGCCCAATCCTAGCAGAAGAGTTATGCGGATGCTAAACGGAAGGAGATAGTTTACGATGTCGGAGACAGAGCATATCTTCATGTGTCCCCACTTCGAGGAGTGAAACGTTTTGGAGTCAAGGGAAAGCTAGCACCACGTTTTGTGGGACCATGTAGAGTTTTGGAACACATGGGAGAAGTTGCATACAAGCTGGAATTGCCAGAAGGATCGTCAGGAGTTCATGATGTGTTTCACGTTTCCCAGCTGAAGAAGTGCCACGCAGAGATGGCCGGTATACCTCTGAGATATACACTGCCACTGGAAGCAATTCAGTTAGATAGTGATTTGACCTATGAAGAGAAGCCAGTTAAGATTCTCGAGTTTTCAAGTTGAGTTAGTCGTAGCAAGGTTATCAAGTTTGCAAAGTTCAGTGGAGCCACCATACCGAAGAGGAAGCCACCTGGAAGCAAGAAGAAGATCTCCGAAAGGACCACCCAAACCTTTTTGCTGACTAACCCGAATCTCGAGGGCGAGATTCATCTTAAGGGGGGTAGGTTTGTGACATCCCAATTTTCAATTTGGATGTTATACATAGATCATATGCATATCATATTTATTCTTGCCTTTTGTTGTGATCCTAGACATCTTAAGCAACTCAAGGACCCAAGGATAGAGTTGGAGGTTTCACAAAATTCATATTTGAAATTTTTTCAAATTTGAAGGAGGGATCAATTTGATTTTATTTTTCTCTCCAATTATTTCTAATATTAAAAATAAATGAGAGAAGATAACATGACTTCTTCAAACTAAGATAAATATTGGAGAAAGAATTTTAAAATCAAATTATCTTTTTACTGGTATTTTATTTGCTATTTTATTTGAATTAGAAAAATATTGCATTTTTTAAAATTTCATCTTAGTCTAGAAAAATGTTCATCTTATCCTAAATATTAGGTTTGGACTGTGCAAATTGTTTCTGGAATTTTTAGAATTTTTTTATATTTATTTAGGATTTTTCCTCGCGGCGAAATTGTTTTAAAAAAAGTTTCAGACCGACTGGGCCGAAGCCCAGCCGGCCAGGCGCGCCGACCGCCTTGTCCCCGAGCGCAGGACTCCCACCGCCGCCCAACGCTGAGTCCGGCTAGGACTCCAGCGCCACCGCCCCCTGCTCCAAGCCACACCCCCGGGCCCCTTTATAATCTGCCCAACCCGCAGTCTCTCCCCCTCAACCCACAGCTGCGCTGCCGCAGAGACGCGCCGCCGCCGACGCCCGCCGCCGCCGTGTAGCCACCGCCCCGCGCCGTCGCCTCCCGCCACCGGCACCGCCGCCGAATTGCGCCGCCGCCGTTGACCACCGTCGCCGTCGAACCGGTAAGACCAGCCGGATCCCGGTTTACTTCGGTTCGGTAGTTTTAGATCGGTTTTAATTAGGTTTTCTTATTAACGAATGTTCATTTGTTCATTCATTTTAACGAACGGTTTTCATCGTATAAGTTTTGTTATCAAACGTTCGCGCCGTGGTTTTTTTCTTTTTTCTTTATTTTTGGCTAGGCACCTATCCACAAATAGTTTTATCATGATTTAGCCCCTGATCTTTAAACTAGCATAACTTTTTACTCGTTTACCCAAATTAGATGAAACTAGCGCCTAAATCTTCATATCGTTCTGTTATTTTCAGTTAACCAACTTGAACATGATTTTGGTATTGTAAAATTTGAGTTTAGTCCAGATTAGTAAACGATCTTGTTTCGTTCGGATTTTGAGTTTCGATTCTCCGCTTGAGTTGAATCTTTTTGCAACTCGTAGCTAATCACCTGTACCTACTGGTAAGATCTAATTCATATGATAATAATGCTGTTAGGTTTTACTTTTTGTTAATCTAAGACGTTTCCTTGTTTCGTGTTTGATTTGGATCTTTTCTCGTTTTTCTCGGTGTTTCGTTTGAGTGATTGCTTATGTATGCTACTATTTGTCTACGCTAGATTACCCGGAGTGCGAAGCTTGTTACTACAAATCTCTAGAGTTTGCAGATCGTCTGCAAGGCAAGTTACACTTTGATCATACTGTTTTTACCCAGTTTTCACTATGCATTAGTATTGCTCCTCAAACAATTGCATGAGTAGGATTGGGAACATGTGGTTTGGTTGTAGCACTTGAGGTAGGAACCTAATACCTTTTGACCACCTCGGGAATATACGTTATGCTTATTTATTGCTTAGCCATGCTCGTAGACGGGGATTGGATTGTGATTTACACATGGAAGTTTGATAGTTATTTAATCATGGATAACATTAAGGTGTCAACTTTAAAATACATCTGGGTGGATTGTTTGAGGCACCTGGGGAACCCAATGTTGCCTATTTTTGGGAAATCTCGGAGTACCCGTGTGAATTTTCCTACGGTTTGCCACCCATGCTCAAAGGGATCATAGGATTATTCATGCTAGAAACTTCTGTGTGCAGCCACAAGCCATTATGGGTTCTGGCATAGTTGAGTAAGTTGTGTGAGCTCTTGAAGAGGTGGACTAGCAGATGTAGGGGAAAGTAGGTGTACCGGTCCGCCCGGAGTAGAGAGTTAATGCTTCAGAAATACTATGTCTCGATCATCCGATCATGGATGCGGTCGAGTCTTGTGGGGAAAAGTGTGCAAACCTCTGCAAAGTGTATAAACCATTCATGGTTAGCCGTGTCCCCAGTTATGGACATCTTGAGTATCTAGTACTTGAATCTATTGATGTGATCTCTTCACTTTACTTAATGAATTTATTGGGATAATGTTGATACTTTTAATTGGGATTTGAGTGGGGGTTACCTTCTCAAATATTGGGCAAATTGGGAGTAGTCAAATAAATTTATTCCGTTGTTGTAGGAAAAAACTAGCTTTATGCAAAATCATAAACTTACAGCCTCCACCAGCCAAATATTGCATGTAGGTATAGTTCTTGCATTCATTGCTTTACAGTGTAACTCTGCCAGCATATTCAATGTGCAGACCTACATGGCTGCAACATCTCATGTTGCGGACAACTCAGACGATGAATAAGGTGCGATAGGTTGTTGTTTTGCACTCCGCTATGCCGCTGGACTTGATGGACTCATTTACCTTTGAAGCTTCCGAAGTTATTTAGTTTAGATGGGCTTCAGCCATTATATTTTTGTGTAATCATACTCTTTATGAGGACTCGATGTAATAAGTGTGTGATTGAAACTCTGTTATAATTCCTCGAGTACTATGCATGTCAGCATTACAGGTCCAGGGATGACACTGATGCATAGAGACTTGACCGTTTGAGGTCTGGTGGCTACAACTACTTACTCTGCCATGGTTCATCCTTGTAGAGAGACCGATGAACTAGTATATACATACACATGCGTGACCAAAGAGACAACACTACATACGGTTTGACTGGGTGGGTCCCAACTGTCAGGGAGGATAAGGAGGCACTCCCTTGCGTGCGAAGATATATGTGGTGGGTCCCAGCTGTCAGGGGGAGGAATCATTTTTTTTGCGTATAATAAGGAGGCACTTCCTTGCGTGCAAAGATGTAGCTAGTGGGTCTAGCTGTCAACCTCATCGTGTACAGTCGTCTTTTGATGGTTGTCATTCGTTGACAATGTTGACCACGCTGCGCCGAGAGCACCAAGGCGGTGGATGACGGCGAGGTCTGCTAAGGGAACGATGCGGAACTGAGGAAGACGAGATAGTGGTGCCCACATGGAGGGGAGTACGAGGGTTCACTAGTTCCGCTATGGTGTGAGGCTGCCATCACCAAAGAATAACAAAGGGTGTGGGTGAGTAGCGGGAAGGCCTAGCCGGTGGTGGGATTAGAGTGGGGCGGCAGGCCTGCGGCAACACAGCTGGCCACGAAATGAGGGAGCAGGTAGTCCCGCCAGCGCTGGTTTGGGCAGCTGGAGGAGAAAGATCAGAGATTGAAGAAGCATGACAGCGGTTGGATCGAGATCCAATAGCCACTTCTATGTGTTGACTAAGTTGACAAAGCGACAAAATTTTTTAGGACATCGTCAACCTAGTAGGCCCCCAAGTCAGCCTCCAAATCTGCGAAAAATAGCATATAACCCATTTGCCAATATTTTTAATAATTTATAGCCCATTTACTAATTCTTAAGGATATGTTGAAGACCATATTATTTTAGTTAGCATTACAGCCATATTGTGGGGTCCGAACTCTTTATCATGAAATTTTGAGTCACTTTAAAACTAATTTTATTTAAAATTAAAATACAACAAAAGTTTCCCCACAAAAAACAATGAAATTTAAAATCTTGAAATCCTGAAAAAGCGAAATTCGAATCTAGTTGCCTGTTTTCCGTGTTTTTAAAATTTATAGCCCATTTTTTACTACTTATAGCCCAATTTATAGGGAAGCTGAAAACGTCCCCCCTCGTCTTTAAAGATATAGCCTAGGAGGGATGAGAAAAGCAAGTTGGCCTGGGTTGGGTATTGTCCAAAAAATTAGAACTGGGCTAGCCATTTTCAGAAAGAAAAATGATATCAACTGGGCTCGTCATGTGCTTAAATAAAAGCCTGGGCTAGATGGACCACAACCCCCACACAACACAGTTGATAACCTGCTCCGTCTCTACAACTGGGCAAGCTGTTGGGTCCCAGCCGAGTTGAAAGGGGCAACAACATCTTACTCATGCTTAAAAATGGTACAAAAGCCCAGGGATTATTTGTTCATTGGTTTAGACAAAACCCAGACTAAACATGGAAATAACATCTAACCAACCCACTATTTTTGGCAGTCACAAACAAATGGATCTGTCTGATCCATAAAATCAACATCTTGTGCCAAAAAGTTTACTGCAATATGACCACAAGTTGTTGTAAAGAGAAGCCAAGCGCGTTTAGAAGCCCAATTTCCCACCTGAAACTTCTTTTTTTGCTGTTTCAAGATATCCATCCATGAGAAATTTCTTATTGAAAAACATAAGCCTCATTGATAATAGTAACCTGGAATTCAAGAGGAAGAATGTGACCAAGCTTGTGTTTGCCTGGTTGGATGCATATCCTTCCATCGTTATTGTCCTCAATCAAATGTCATTAGAACTGAGAAAATCCCGGTGCTTATTACACCACTAATTGGTTATATGTTTTTCTCCATGTGCTAGTGCCTACGTAGAGATGAAGATTGAAAATAGTTAAGGTCTAAAAAAGAGAGTCTCGAAAGAGCGACAGCTTAACGGTAATTCTAGTACAATATATATGGGCTTTCAATGTGCATGAAATAATCACCTTTATGTACAAATTCTCCAGACATGGAAAGCATCGCAGCAAGATTTTGTTCAGGTCAATACTAAATATTCTGATATATACGATCTTGACAGAATCTAGAACCATTGATAGGCTATCGATGAGCGAACTCTTCATTGAGCATATAACATAATATTAGTATCCAATGTGTACTCCAAGATGATATAAAACTTATGCGCACAAATGAAAAATGCAGCTTGTGATTAAAAAAGTGTAGATAATAATATACAGTACTTGAATAAGTGTGGAGCCAAAGACCATGGCGTGATGTATAAACGGATCACAAATTACACCCAAGGTCTCAAGTTTAGGCGTGGAGACGGAGTTATTTGCGAAGGTTTATAACAACTATGAAGGAGCAACCTTTGAAGTGAAGGCGCATCTTTTATGATGAGTTGTTGTCCTCCAAAACAAATTCCAATGCTTTTAAGATGAGGCAACTTTATTTGGATATAATGGATACGGATTTTTAATCCGAAAACAAGCAGCAAGTGCTCCAGGGCAGGGCAACTGGAGTGGATGATGTTGTGTAATGAGGCCTCTGACAGATTAACCACCACTAGCAAAAGTCTATTTAAAGTGGGAGTCAAATTATTAGGACCAGATTGTCTGGTAGATGGCAAAGGGCTATGGTGAGGGTGACCACGAGATGGAGAATGGTGGTGTGGGCACAAATACATGTAGTTGGGGTCGCAATATGTATTTTTCATAGTAATGGTAGAACTCAAGTTGCTGCAGTTTTTCAAATTCAGGAGATGTCAGCCAAGCATCCACTTGGCAAGATATGGACAATAGGTAGCGTGTCGGGATGCATAGGCGTTGGATGGGGCCCTGGTGGGAGGAGATGATGGCTCTAAGGAGTTCAAATTCATGAACACAGATATCTAACGATTATCCAGATTAAGAGGCACGGTGCGTCAGAGAGTGCGCCACCGAGATGTGAGGACTTGTGTACGACAACCATCCTTCATGGGGAGAAGCGATATGATCTCCCCAAGGATGGCGTCCGGGATATCATTGATCCAGTCCACCAGAGATTCTATGGGTTCCTCAGATTCGGGTGGGGAGGGGGGCTCGCTGCTTCTCCCGCGCTGACGGGTGCGGGATCTACAACCGATGTCACCTTTGGCGGGAGCCTCATCTTCTTGGCGATGGGTCCAGCCGACTCCATTTTCCTTGTGGGCGTCGCATGTAGCTCATGAATTTGAGTAGAGCCAGAGTCGAGCTTACAGGCAGTGCGAGTGGGGAAGAAGAAGGGCTGGTTTTTCTATAGGAGTGAGGAAGAAGGGTAATAGGCGTTTTCTGTATGACTGAGGAAGAAGGTGATCGAGGGTTTTCTATACGAGTGAGAAAGATGGGGAGCGGGGCGGAGGGGGGGGATTGGGGGACGACAGAAGGGGGAGAGTCTAGCGGGATGCAGGTTTTTTTGGGAGCGCCCCAAATTCAAGAAATATGAGATTTTCCTCACAAAAAAAAACTAATGGCCTGTAAGATGGATTGGCTTTTGTATCGGCCTAGTCGTCTGCCGTCATGTTTCTCCTCCTGGATGGCCTGAACACTAGAGGAAGCCCATAAGAGACACTCTCCAGCTCTCCCAGCTTATTTCCCATTCAAAAGAAAAAAAGAGATGTCCTCCATCTTATCGCTCCTCATTGGTAACCTTTTTCAACTTTAAAAAAATTATGGCTCCTTCTAGGGCCCACTTGCCATCCACGAAATTAGAGAATGCCGAATTGCATGCAGACATGCACACTGGTCGTAGCGCGGTAAAATGAGGTGTCAAATGAGGTGTCAACATTCACATTAAACTAAGCTTTAGAAGATACGGTGTGTATACCAACATTCACAACCACAAAAATTCAACATGTTTATGCATCTCAATGATTCACCATACATAACCAAGACAAAGCTGTGAGAAGGTGCAGAAATAAATAAAAACGATCGATGCTTCTCTTAGCAAAGGGCTTCCCTGCGCACGCATTAATTTCCTGGGCATGCTTGTTTGTTCTCAATGTTGCGAGCACTTTGAGCATGTTGGGAACTCCATATCCAGCTGCTTGTTTGCTCCTCCACTACTCACCGGCCATGCAGTATTTAACTCAGGACTCTTTTATCTTGCAGTGACATTGCGGATGCACTACTTGTTTGCTCCTCCACACATGACAGGCTCGTTCCACACTGCAATCAGCAAGTCAACGTATGAATAAGCTTATTTCATATTTCGCTGGTCATTGTACCTAGTTACGAATGTAGGAATACCTGGAGCACCATGAGGTTAGCTGATAGCAGGTAGATAAAGCCATATAATTTTGTGCGGTTCTAAAAAATTGAGGTTTGTGTCCCTTCCCTTTCTTATGAGAATTCTTCTTGAAATTGGTACAATGTGACGATGTGTTCTTTGCATCAAACTTGCCTATCCCATGAGATTTGTTCTTGTTGTCTTTGGGCTTGTTGGGCTGGAAGTTCTTCTTGTGTACCATGTGGGCACTAGAGGCTCCCTTAGCGACTCGAGCACGTGTGCCTTTTGCACTCGCCTTCTCTTCAAAATCAAGAGTGCTAATGAGATCCGAAACGGAAAACTCGTTTCTCTTGTGTTTGAGAGAAGTAGCAAAATTGTTCCACAAAGGTGAAAGGTTGACAATGATGGTCCCAGCAACAAATTTGTCTGGCAACACAAAATTAAATTACTCAAGTTTCTTAGTGAGTGAATGTATATCATGAGCCTAGTGAACAACACAGCGCTCACCAGTCATCTTGTAGTCACAAAATTGCTATGTGATGTGCAACTCGCTACCAGCGTCCGAGGCCCCAAACGTGGCCTCGAGCGCATCCCGCATGTCTTTGCCGTTGTCAAACGATATATATGAATCCACAATGGAATCATCAAGAACACTCAGAAGGGCGCATTTCCATGTTCTCAATAGCTTCTTGCTGTGTTGGACTAAGATCACCCTCAGGCTTGCCCTTAGTGGCGTCAGAGCAGTACATGATCTGAAACCAGTAAACTGCTCTCGTGTGCCACCTTTTATATTTCATCCCCTTAAAGGTAGGCGGCTTTAAAAGCATAGCAAAACCACTCGGAGCAAATTGCGTATAATCAGGTTTTTGGATTGGATTGTTCAATATATGAGCAAATTACTATGATATTTAATTCTAATAAACAATAAATAGATCATGACGACAATTGCAAAGATCAAACTAATGAAGTTGTCTAAACCAGGAGGACAGAATCACATACTGTGCAGTGGGAGCAGAACCACTATGGTTGATGTTGTCACTCATGTCGTTGATGAAGAGGTTGCCGAGGTCGGGGAAGAAGGTTGTCGTTGAGTAAGTCGTCGCTCGCAGTAGTCGCACAAGTGTGCTCCTTGAAACCTGATTGCCCCTCTCCCATACAGGATCATGAAAGGAAGAGTTCAAGAGGACTGCTATCCCTTCTCGCGGTGCACACCGGAAGGAGGGATGGAGACTTGTCGCAGCGCTGTGATCTAGAATGGTGCAAAACCATATGATACATCGGCGGCTAGGGTAGAGCCTTTCTGGTCGGTCGTGCGAGTAAAACCCACGTCCAAGTCAATAATATCCCCACTATCCAAAAGATTTGTAAACGGTTTAGTAATTAAGGTGTCTGTTAATTATTAATTAATGACTGGATTTATGCCATTTTTGTTCTTGTTAGTGACCTATTCCTATGTGACCACAGGAAATCTAGGTGTGCTCATTCCTCAGTTGCATTGTCAACCCAACACTCCCTCACTTTCTTTCCTTTTTCAACTAAGAGCCCGGTCAGGCCTGGCCCAACCCCACTTTATTTCCCTTTTAAACGAAGGGACCAGCTCATTATCTAATCTCTGTAGTACCTTTTTTCTTCTATTAGTAAAAATGTAGGTGGTGTTCCAGTGTTCAACAAGCCGACGCAGCTAGCTACAGTGGCAAAGACAGGGGGAGCAGCAGAGGCCCTGCACCCCCCCCCCAACATTTGAGATTTACACCTAATTAGCTGATGAACAGTGCCGAGTTGGTGACGATTTGTTGCTAAAAAACCTATTATATTTCAATGGCTTGGTCCTCTCAACTTGTTTTGACAACATCCGAGCACCTAATCTGATTTTTGTTGCTCTGACACTGGCTAGCTACATGGGGACCTTTGTACTAGAGGAATATCCACATACAGGCTGCAGCAACATGGGGAGCAAACGTAACTTGATGAAAAAAAGGATGCAGTGACGTGGGGAGCTAGCCAATTAGAACGAGCCGGTTGTAAAAGAAGTTACACCTCTGTTCGGTGGGATAAGGCGATGCAGGCAGGGGGATCTACCAACTCGACGACAGCCAGCAAAGATCCGTGACCACCTGTGAGAGGAGAGAGAAGAGAGGGAGGGAGGGAGAGAGAGAGAGAGAGAGAGAGAGAGAGAGAGAGAGAGTGGACACCGCCATCTTGTTTAGATCTAGAGAAGGTGAGGGAGTGAGAAAAGAGAGCAACGCTAGCAAGAAATTCCCGAAGCATATATTCTGAAGCTACATCCTACACATACTACTAGCGAATCCCACAAAATATAGCCATTCGATTAGTTCAGGTTTGGTATGATAAGTAGTAGCCATTCACTTTGTGGAATAAATCAACGGCTAAAAAGTATTCGGTGTCAGGGTGGATGCCTGGTATCAAGTTTAAAACTCGGTGTCAGCAGTACTGAGGCGAATGAAATGCCCGTCTCAGAAAACTGCACGTAGTTTTTCGGTACTATTTTTGCTCCAGTTTTTAAAATGTTTTTCGGAAGGAGGCGTGTAATATATCATTGAAAAGATATGAATTAGGCACAATTTCACCATGTTGAAATCTTTTCAAGATTCATTACTGTTTAAGAGCAGTTTTGAAAACGGTGCGGCGCACGACGAGTGACAGCATGCGCTTTTTCATGTTCTTTTCTAAACCGCTCGTCGGAATGAAGCAAATGATACACCATTGGAAAGATATTGTCGAGGAGCATCTTTTCATATCTATTATTTTCTCTAATTCGTTATGGTTTAAGAGAAGTTCCAAAAATACCAAATCATGGAATTATGTTTTTCAAATTTTTTTGAACTTTTTGGTACTGTTTTCGCTCTAGTGTTTTGACCATTTGTTGAAATGAGGCATGTGATATGCCGTTGGAAATCTATGGACAAGGCGCAACTTCCGTATGTACAAATATTTTTGAGATTCCTTATGGTTTTAAGTTACTTTTAGAAATCGTGCAACAGACAACAACTGGCAGCATCGGTTTTTTCGCGAAATTTTTACAAATTGCTGACCGAAATGATCCAAACGATACACCCTTGGAAATATGTCATCGAGACACACCTTCTACATGTAGAACACTCTCCCTAGTTCCTTATGGTTTAAGAGCAGTTTTAACAATACCGAAACGCAGACACTCTCTTTTTCGCGACACCCAAATCTTCGTGTGTATTTCATGAGACAGAAGAACGCATTGCTTCGGACTTAAAACCGCACTGCATCAGACAGTCAAATGAACTTCTTGATTTATTTTTTGTCAGACGTAAATTTTCTCAGGCGAGTTTTTATGAGTTTTTATTGTCTTTTTTTTTAACTTTTTATGAACAAGAGTGGGCCGCAGAGATGAGGGCAAGTGAATTGCAATATGATCAAAAATTGAACAGCATTACTTTTGTTGTTGGTTCTCTATATTTTTTCGCACTTCATGTTGGATGTAAGTGAACCGTATCATTCTCAAAAGTGACCCGGAGGGCATAAACTAGTGAACTACATCTAAAAACAAGCTAACTTCTTGCGATGTTTTTTCTTTTTCTCATTTTCAAAAAATGAACCACTTCATGGATTTACAATGAACTGCATGAGGTTAACTATTTTACAAATAATCTTCTACCTCAAATTTTTTTTTTCAAAAATGAATTGGGCCTCTGGATTGTTCACAAACACCACCTCCTCATGGTGTGTGTTCGTCCTCTCCACGCGACCCTATTAGCATTGTTGAACCGCATGTTGTGCGACAGAAAAACTGCAGCACGGTGAGGGCGACCAGAGCAGGCCACCAGAATAGACCATGGGGTGATGTAAACTATACCATTCAACGTACTTCAAATGGCCGGTGAACCGAACTACTCACACAGTATGTGCTCGAGACTCATTTTTCTCTCTTTTTTGTGTCCCCCATCTCCTGCAAAAACTGGTAAACTGAACCGCAAGAACAACAGATAGAAAACTTCAGTGCACCGAACACTCCCATCCAAAAAGAAGTGTAAGTGATATGAATGAGAGTAGTGAACTGCAGCAAAAAACACCAAACAGCACGCTGATGTTTTTGCTCCCGAAACCAATGTACATGCTCATCACTGTGTACTGCATAGGCCCGTGGGCAGAGCTGCACACCTTTGTGGGGGCTGAACCCATGATGTGGATTGCGGAGGGGAGTGCCGGGGTGCTGCGTGCCCGCACGTAGCGGACTGCATGCGCCCCCCTAGGAGATGATGACAAGGAGGGCCAGGGAGGCGGCCCCGCCATGCCACCAGCGTCGTAGAGGACGACGAGGACTATGGAGGCAGCCCCGCCATGCCACAACACGCTCATAGGAGAAGGCTGGAGCGCATCCCAGCGGTAACAGCGTGTGGGAAGGAGGTGGCGCGGCGGTGCGAGGGGAGGAGGCGGGGCGGGGGCACGAGGGTAGGAGGCGGGGTTGCGGCGCCGGGGCGTGAGGGTAGGAGGTGGGGCGCGTCGGGGCGGTTTGGAGCTGGTGCTCGACGGAGGGGGCAAGGAGGCGGGGCAGCGAGCGTGGCGCTGGTGCTCGAGGTCGGGGCGGTGGGGCGTGGGAAGGACGGTGCAGCGCCAGTAGAAGGTGGACTAGGGAGGAACTGGTGCGGTGGCACAGGATGGGAGGTGGCGCGGCGACACGTGGAGGGAGGCGGCGGAGGGTGGCGTTGTGGAGGGAGGGGGCGTGGGGCAACACTGGCTTGTGGCGGCCGGGCATGAAGAGGGTGGTGGCGGCGGGAGGGAGGTGGACGGGGGCTGGCAGTTGTAGCACGGTGGCCCAATTGGTGTCGGGACTCAGGAGAAGGAGATGAGGGAAGTTGGGGCGTTATGCTGCGGTTGGGGATGAGAGTGCATAAGGTGCATGCGGTTTAGTTTGGGTTCACGCAGCGGTTCTGTTCGTGGCAGCGGTGAGGTGCAGAATTCTTAGCAGAATAAGGAGTTGTTAACAGAATAAGGTCTTAAGGAGTTGTTAACCGACACGCAATGTGCGTCGGTTACATTGCAGAGTGATTTTGGTCAAGGAAAATAGGTCATGGAGTTCCTAGAGAAATTATTCAAGACACATCAACATTGTGCATGTAAGAAAGTAGAAAGAAAATACTACAGTACTATACTATAGTACTCCCTAGGGATGAAAATGGAGCGGAAACGGACGGAACAGAGTGCTACCACATTTGTTTTCATATATTTTTGCAGAAGTCGAAACGAATACAGAAACCCCGAAAATGAATATGGAAACAGACACTACCAGAAACGGACATGGAGCGAATACAAAGCGGACACGGAAACAAAAGTGGGCATTGACTGGAACTTAAAACCCCCTTGAATCATAGAGAAATACACACAAAAAGAATCAAATTTAATGAATTGTTAATATGGATACAAAATAATATCATTATGTTAGCAACTTAGCGTAGTATTTAGTAGGACAATTGTGCATAGGGTCAAGCTAAGTACATGTGTGGTAGTAGAAGTTGGGGATCAAATTATCCATTCTACTCATTGTGTCATTGTGTGTTGTTTGGTGGTTGGGCTACAAAGCAACCATATGTCTATTGTAAAAAATGGAAGTTCCATATTCACGGAAACAGAAAGTTCCATTTCCATGCATGTTCCACCGGAAAACACTGTTCTATTTTTGTTTCCGCTTCCGCATAAAAAAATTCCATTTCCACTTCCGTTTTGCAAATTTCTGTTTTCGTTTTCATATTTCCGCTCCGTTTCCATTTTTTCTTCGGAAAAGCAGAAAGTTTCCACTCCATTTTCATCCCTAATTACTCCCTCTGTCCCAGAATATAAGAACGTCTTTGACACTATGCCAGTGTCAAAAACGTTCTTATATTTTGGGATGGAGGGAGTACTATATAGTGTACCTCAATTCTATCCTTCTCTTGGAGCGTGTCAAGTACTGCTTCCCATGTGTCCTAAGGCATCACCTGATTTCAGTAACAAATTGAACTTTGCACGTGCTATGCATGTACCCACATACTACTAGTAGGTAGATAGAGAAGATAAGAGATATAGAAAAAAATCGATCAATAACCGCGCCACTACGTTCAGGTCGCACTTTGTATGACTCACATGTGGTCGCAGACTCTACATTAAGTGGACAACTAGATGTGCCAAATTATCACATTAGCTTCCGCTTCATGTGCAAATGCGCTCCACCGTGGGCGTACCCACACGTGTGTGGGAGTGGACGAGTACGTGTGTGCACCTCTTCTCTTTGCCTCTCTTGCTCTCTCTCTCTCTCGTTTTCTCTCTCTCTCTCTCTCTCTCTCTCTCTCTCTCTCTCTCTCTCTCTCTCTCTCTCTCTCTTGTCTAGAGTACATTTTAGTGACATCACAAGTGTTATAGTTTGCTGACTAGGCCTTATTAAACTGGCTCTAAAGTTACTCTCCACTGTGAGTAGTCTAATGCCGGGCGTACAGCGGGCGGCGCCCCTGGCCGGCGCGCCGCTTTCATGGCGTACGAAGTGAGAGGTTGTAGGACCTTGAAGTATATCTAGAGGGGGGGTGATTAGACTACTTGACCAATTAAAAACTTAACCTTTTCCCAATTTTAGAGTTTGGCAGATTTTAGCTATCTTAGGACAAGTCAAGCAATCATCACACAAATCAAGCAAGCATGCAAAGAGTATATGGGAAGCAGAAATTAAAGCTTGCAACTTGCAAGAAAGTAAAGGGAAGGGTTTGGAGGATTCAAACGCAATTGAAGACACGGATGTTTTTGGCGTGGTTCCGATAGGTGGTGCTATCGTACATCCACGTTGATGGAGACTTCAACCCATGAAGGGCAACGGTTGCGCGAGTACATGGAGGGCACCACCCACGAAGGGTCCACGAAGAAGCAACCTTGTCTATCCCACCATGGCCGTCGCCCACGAAGGACTTGCCTCACTAGCGGTAGATCTTCACAAAGTAGGCGATCTCCTTGCCCTTACAAACTCCTTGGTTGAACTCCACAATCTTGTCGGAGGCTCCCAAGTGACACCTAGCCAATCTAGGAGACACCACTCTCCAAGAAGTAACAAATGGTGCGTTGATGATGAACTCCTTGCTCTTGTGCTTCAAATGATAGTCTCTCCAACACTCAACTCTCTCTCATAGGTTTTGGATCTGGTGGAGAGAGGATTTGAGTGGAAAGCAACTTGGGGAAGGCTAGAGATCAAGATTCATATGGTAGGAATGGAATATCTTGGCCTCAACACATGAGTAGGTGGTTCTCTCTCAGAAATGGTAAGTTGGAAGTATAGGTTTAGTCTGATGGCTCTCTCCATGAATGAAGAGGAGGTGTAGGGGTATATATATCCTCCACACAAAATCTAACCGTTACACACAATTTACCAAACTCGGTGGGACCGATTCAACAGACTCGGTCGGACCGATTTAGTAAACCTAGTGACCATTAGTGATTTTCGGTGGGACTGACATGCAACTCGGTGAGACCGATTCGGTTAGGGTTAGGGCATAACGTAATCTTGGTAAGACCGATTACACAAACTCGGTGAGACCAATTTTGGTAATAAGCTTTCCAGAGAGTTGGTCAGGTAAACTCGGTGGGACTGATTTGCTCTTTTCGGTGAGACCGAAATGTTACAAAAGGGAAACAGAGAGTTTACATTGCAATCTCGTGGGACCGATCGCTCACTTCGGTTAGACTGAAACGTTACGAAGGGAAACAGAGAGATTACAATCCCATCTCGGTGAGACCAAGATCCCTATCGGTAGGACCGATTTGCCTAGGGTTTGTGGCAGTGGCTATGACATTTGAAATCGGTGGTGCCGGGTAGGAAGAATCGGTGTGACCAATTTTGGCTTTAGGTTTAGGTCATTTGTGGATTGTGATAAAGTAGCTGAGGGTTTTGGAGCATATCACTAAGCACATGAAGCAAGAGGCTCATTAAGCAACACCTCATCCCTCCTTGATAGTATTGGCTTTTCCTATGGACTCAATGTGATCTTGGATCGCTAAAATATAAAATGAAGAGTCTTGAGCTTTTGAGCTTGAGCCAATCCTTTGTCCATAGTATTTTGAGGGATCCACTTTCATCATCCATGCCATGCCATTCATTGAGCTTTCCTGAAATAATAGTCTTGGAATAGCATTAGCTCAATGAGCTATATGTTGTTATGAATTAGCAAAACCACCTAGGGACAGTTGCACTTTCAATCTCCCCCTTTTTGGTAATTGATGACAACATATAGATCAAAGCTTCGACAAATGATAATAAGGTTGAAAAACATCATCGCTTTCAGAAGTATGTGATAAGCAAGAGCTCCCCCTAAATTTGTGCATAGTTTAAGATTTGCTTTGGACTGCAAATGCACAAGGAATTAGGCTCATGGGTTACTCTTCCATGTCACATACATCTTGGTGGAGCGCTCAAAATAATAAATATTGAATACATGCACTCATCACCAAGCAAAGTGAATGATCACATAGGATAGATAAGATAATATCATCAAACATGCATAAGTGTAGCTTATGATCAAACACATGATCATCAATGTCTCACAAGAATAGCATAGTATCTCAAGCAATCAAAAGCAAACAAGTTTGAAACCACCAAAGCAAGAGAGAACAAAAGCAACTCTCTCTCTCTCTCTCTCTCTCTCGAAGCCTATGATCTATACATTTTCCTCCCCCTTTGGCAACAAGTTACCAAAAAGTTCATATAAAATGCATAGTGCTAGATCGTCTCTCAGGCTTCATTTTCAGTTGGTGGCGTAGAGATGGCTCCTTGGACGAAGGCTTCAGTTGATGTAGAGGGAGCTGGAGGAGTTGGTGCTGGAGCTGGTTGCATTGGAGTTGTAGGGGCTATAGCTGGTACAAATGATGTGGCTCTGGTGTCTGGCACGGGCACTGCAGCTGACCTCTGAGCTCTAGGCACTCTGGCAAAGACATTTGTGGTGGTCTTGCCCTTCCTCTCCTGCATGTCATCCTGGAGCTGCTCCACAACTGACCGAATCTCAGTTACTTTGACATCTAGATCATAGAATTTTTGTTCCATGATTCTTTCCAAGCTCTCCTGATTTTGAGTGAGGGTGGCCAATCCCTTCTCAATCCTCAGATATGATGCTATCAAGTAACCAAGCTGCTCTTGCTTGTTCTTCAAGAAATACTCAGATGCCTCCTCTTGAGTTGGCATCTTGGCAGCCTTCTCCTTCCTTGCCTTCTCCTTCTTCTCTTGAGCTTGAACTGGTGATGGATCATTCTCATTCATGACAACCTCATTGTCCTCAAAGTCTGGATAGAGAGGAAAATGTTCCCTACCCAATAGATATTTGCATGTGCCCATCTTTGAGTTAATCAACTCCTGAATCTAAGGGTCATATCCACAACTCCTCTTATGATCTGCTGCAGTCCTCTTAATGGTTTCAACTATAAGGATCATGACCTTGAATTTCTGTGGCACATCAAATAAATGCAACATGTTTATTGCATGCCCTCTGATCATGTTGTGGTCACCTGACTTAGGCAACAGAGTGTGCCTTAGGATATAGTTGATTGTAGGCAGCCCTGACAGAAGAAAGTGGACTGATCCAAAAGAGAAAGTCTCTAGAGCTTTGTCTGGGATCTCCTTGTACATATGTGCCATGGTATTGTGTCCCATTTTCTTCTTGGCATATACATCCAGGTCATCATCATTTTCCTTTGGGGCATTTATCAGTTTTGCCCACTCCTCAACAGTTGACTGGTACCTTGTACCTTCAGACATCCAAACTATCCTCCCATCTGGATGATAAGTTCATCATTCCAGTTTGTGAGCTTTTTCCCAACAAAATTTGCAACTCCACAAGCAACAAAACTGTCTTGCACTCCAGGATAGTGCTCTTCATTTTCCTTCATGTAGGTCCAGTCGACCCACCTCATATCACAAACTATGGGCTTCTTATCCAACAAAATTGTCTCATAGAAGTCATGTTGTTCCTTTGTATGGAACCTATAATCAACAGCAGTTCTTCTCCTTGTAGCATATGGATCTGCCATCCTCCATAGCCTCAACCCTGAATCTTTTCTGATGTTCATGTCCTCAGCCACAGGATGGGAATCATTATGATCTGGTATCTTGGGCTTGAGCTTCCTCAGAACTTGTCCTTCTTCATCTTCCTCCTCAGCAACATTAGGCATTGGGGCCTTGTTCTTCTCAGCAGCTGGAATACTCCTAGTATTCCTCTTTGGTGCAGACTTGGCCTTAGGGGCAGCTTTGGGTGCTTCCTTGGGCTTAGATGTTGCAGCCCCTGATCTAATAGCATCACCCATAAGCTTTGGTGCCTTGGGTGCTGGTGCAGCAAGCTCTTCTTCTTCTTCCATCATGGAAGGTTGACCAACAACTCTGGCAATGGTCTTCTTGACCATTTCCTTCCTTTTTCTTTCCTTCAATAGTAGGCTCTTTGGGATCAGGCTTCTCAGGTATTTGAGTTAAGACTCTGGCTTTGGACATTGGTTGTCTTCCTGCAGGCCTTCTAATCTTCATGCCTGGCTTTGTATTCTTTGCTGAGCCATACTTCTTTTTGAGTGCTACTTTCTTGGAAGTAGCCTCACCTTCTTCAGCTCTATAATCCTCATCTTCAGAGTCTGAAGCTCTCTTCTTCCTTTGCCTGGTAGCAGCCTTAGGCAGGTTGCTAGGAGTGCTTCTACTGCCTTCATCTGAAGTGCTGGAGGGACTAGTGCCCTCACTCATGTCAATCTGCTCTTCTGCCTTGTTCTGGCTATCACTCTGGTCTGACATGCTGCAAGCACTGACTGCTGACCCTGTGAAGAGTTATAGATGAGATAGAGTGGATGAGCATCAAAAAATGCAGAGATTTTTGCAAAAGAATGATTCTTTTAGTTTTCCACAGAAAGCATTTCGGATCAACCGAGTTTCAAACTCGGTGATACCGAAGTAGTTTTGGAACCTAAACTGATGAACTCGGTTGGACCGAGTCACAGCTCGGTGGCGCCGAGACTGCTAGGGTTTCACAAAGTCCTAAAATCGGTCGCACCGATTAGCAATTCTCGTTCAGACCGAGAGTTACTAGTGCAATGGAATAAGCCAAATCGGTGGGACCGAGTTTTTCAACTCGGTGGGTCCGAGATGGTTTCGGCGGAAACCTAACCCTAAATTTTCAAATCTCATCTAATCTACGGATTGCATTGACTGGATACGAGTGTTTCAATCGTGGCAAGAATCATTAAGAACACAATGTGCTAGGAATCAGACGATGATAGCACAGTGATCGAGTCCATACCCTAGCTCAGCGATGAACTCGCTACGGCGGCAACGGCGGGGTTGAATTCCGTTGACAGCGGAGGAGACCAGCGACAGGAGGCGGCTGGCGACGAGGAGACGATCCGGAGACCTTGGTGGCAGGGCGAGCTATTGCGCGGGCGAAGGGGTTCGGAGGAATTTCCAAATTTTTTCCCATGACTATATATAGCCCGACCCTGTCGGTGTGACCGAGTGGAACAACTCGGTGGCACCAAGATGCATAACTGTGTACAGTTACAGCAACTTGGTGTGTCAGGACCCCGACTCGATGTCACATCGATCTAGCTTGTAACACCCCATATCACTTTGCGGCCTCACGCACGGTATCCCCACGGGTGTCGCCTTACCTTTGCCCGGGACCGTTTGCGCCTTTTGGCTCACGTATATGACAGTGTCGCTATCATCCATATGATAAAGAGCCCGGGCTGACATGACTAGTCGTAAACCCAAAGTGGCACAGGCTTACAGGGACAGGCATCCATGACCCAGCAACGAACGTGTCGGTCATCAGCAAGTGGGTCCGGGCTGTAGCACTGGGCTAGCAGGACTCCGGTAAACCGGGCTGTAGCGGGCTAACAGGACTCCGGTACTCAATGCGTGACATTTCCCCAAAGGGACAGACATAGGAACGAAGAAGGACACATGCCGGCCAGCCTAAGTGTTCCAGAGCAGTAGCAAGCTACCATGGCTCAGTGGTAACACTAGGAGACATTTCCCGGTAAGAGAGGCTACTAAGGATAAACAACTAGATAGTCAGATCCCACACATACCAAGCATTACAATCATACACACAATATGCTCGATATGTGCAAACACAACAAGGCATCACAACATGACTCTATGACACAAGTACTTTATTTAAGGCTCAGAGAGCCATACATAACATACACAAAGGTACGGGTCACACGACCCAGCATTCAAGTCATACAGTCATACAAACTAGCAGCGGAAGTAACTTGTCTGAGTACAGACAACTTGGAGAAATAAAAGAGGCTTGGAAAGCCTAGCTATACTACGTGGTCCTTCACAAGCTCAGGATCACCACCTGGGCCTTAGCCTACTCATTGATGTCAACGTCTACGTAGAACCCATCAGAAGGGGTTGCAGCGTCTTCTGTAAAAATGTAAATTATAGCAACATGAGTACAAAGGTACTCAGCAAGACTTACATCAGATCCTACATACATGCATATTATCAAGAAGGGTTGGTAGAGTTATTGCAGCAAGCCAGCTTTGACTCTTGGCTAGGCTAACTTACGAGACTCCAACTTGAAATGGTTTTGCACACACGAGTCCACTACTCACCACTTCAATACACTACCGAGGATCCACCTCCGTCTTCCTATGGAAGAGCCATCCTCGGCACTCACACTTATCTTGAGGCTTTTAGTAGTTTCCATTTACTTGTCTATGAACTGTATAGGCAACCAAGTAGTCCTTTACCGCGGACGCGGCTATTCGAATAGATCATGATAACCCTGCAGGGGTGTACTTCTTCATACATGTTTCCACCACTTAGCGTCTGCACACGACATGTGCTCGGCAGACTTCAAGCGAAAGCCGACGTGGGTGTAGACCACGACCTACCTAAACACCTAAGCCTCTAGTCCAGGTTTATCGCCTATCCAGGTTCCATCCGCAGGGAGTCCGGCCGAGGTTTCCCATACGGCCCCGAACGATGTGAACAGGGTTCCCGAGATACCTAACAGGTATTCGGTACACCCGGCCATGTACCTACCGCATCACAGCCCACCCCTACGGTCAGCGCTGTCCACGGCCTCCAGTAGGCTACAAACACCAGAAACTACTTGCAACTCCTGGACAGAGAGCTAGGTTGAATAAGAAGTCGAGCGGGGTCATATTTTAGGGCCCAATGCATGGTAGTAGCTGTATCTTAAATCACACATACAGATCTCAGTGCTTAAGGTCGGCTTCAATGAAACAACCCACCATGTACTCCTACATGGCCTCTCATCGATACCTTTACCAAATCGTCTTCACCACACCACTCTCATTACCGACATAATCATTTCACTCTAGCCCATCACCCAGATGAACCAGACCTGACACGACTCTAAGCATAGCAGGCATAGCAAGGTAGGAACAACACATACATATGGCTCAATCAACTCCTACACATGCTAGTGGGTTTCATCTAGTTACTGTGGCAATGACAGGTCATGCAGAGGAAATGGGTTCAACTACCGTAGCACACAGCAGTTTGAAACGCGTTGTCTTAATGCAGTAAAAGAGAGCAGGAGCGAGAACATGGGATTGTATCGATATGATCAAATGGTTGGTTGCTTGCCTGATGGTTTGATGCACTGATACGGTTCTTCGTTAGGGTAATCATGGTACTCCTCGGGGGCAGAACCTGCCGCAAGAACACCGATACACAACCATCACCAAACAATGTGCAACAATATGATGCATGCATGAAACATAGCAATATGAGTGTGTTGGGCTAATGCAACTAAGACCAGAAGGGTTTGAACCAATTTGAACCAAAGATTCAAATTTCCAACTCAAATATGGTCCTTTAAGGTGTTTTACCTTGTTCTGCATTAAACATCAAGTTAACTTGTTTAGTCATGCATGGAAATAGTACAGATGGATAGATTGGATTTTTCTGATCATTTTTCATATATAATTTGTCTGATTTGGAGTTACAGAATAAAAGTTATGAATTTTTAAAGTTTAAACTATATTCTGGAATTTCCTATATTAGATTAATTCCAGAAAATCAATTATTGCGTCAGCCTGACGTCAGTGTGACGTCAGCAGGTCAACGGGACACGTCCGGGTCAAACCTGACAGTGGGTCCCGCGTGTCAGTGTGATTAGATTAATTAGAATTTAATTAAACTAAACCTGTTTAATTAGCAGGGCTGGGCCCCACCTGTCATTGACTCAGGGGAGTCAACCAGGGCCCACCCGTGGTCAAACCCGGGTTGGCTGCACCGACGTTTAGCCGCCGGCGAGCCTGACGCGGCGGCGGAAGTGGTTTTGGCTGTTTCGGCCACCAAATGGGTCGCGGAGACCACCGGAGTGGAGCTGAGGACGAGCCGCAGCTCTTGGTGGCGTCCGTTGGGGTCGGGGTGGCCGGAGTTGGCGCCGGCGACGACTTTGGCGGCCACCGGGGTTCGGCCGAAGACGAACTTGACGCTAGAGGGGTCGGTGAGGCTCGGGGAGTAGCTAGTTAGGTGTTAAGTGACACGGTGAGCATGATGGACACCGTGGAGTGGTCGGAGGGTGACCGGGAGCACGTCGGCGACGAGCTCCACGGCGGTGGGTGCGGTTGAGCTCCGGGAGGTCGCTACATGGCTCAGGAGCAAGAAAAGGAGGGGGGAAAGATGGCTAAGCTCACAGTGAGTGCGACGAAGCCCTTGGTGTGGCCGGAGATGGACCGGAGCGACGACGGCGTTGAAGGGGATCTCCGGCGACAGCGGTTCGGGAGAGGTCGTTGCGGTGGACTCGGGCATTGCGAGCGCTCGGGGCTCGGCTTGCTCGATGGAGTGGACAGCGGCGGAGCTCCTGGACACGATGAGAGGATGCACGGGTGGCGGGGAGCACGGCTACGAGGAAGGCACGGCGATGGTGGCGTCGGCCATGGCGGGGGAGCGCGAGGGGGAGGAGCTGGAGAGGAGAGGGGGTGTCTGGAGGGTTCGGGGGAGCGAGAGAGGCTGATCCACGACGTCACCGGGCGCGGGGAGCGGCGAGGCGGCGAGCAGGTGCGTGGCGCGCGCTGCGGTCGCCGTCGGGCACCTGCCTGCCTGCCTGGCCGGCAAGCAGCTCGCTGGAGCGGCGCTGGGCTGGGCCGGCAGGTGGGCCGGGAGCAGGCGTCAGGTAAGTTTTTCCATTTTCTTTCTGTTTTCTGGTTTTTTAATACTTCTGCAACTTTGTTGAATTAAATAAAATACTTAGGCAACTCCTAAAATCACCAAACTACTCCTGGTCCATAGTTGGATTATTTCCAACATGAAACATTTTAGTTTGGAGATATTTGAGCATTTAAATATTTTATATAATTTTAAATGCCCAATTCAAATATTTATGATTTAATTCAAAAACCCTAAGATGGCCTAGGAAAATGTGCATCACTTTTGGCAGAGGTTCTGAACCAAGACAAAAATGATGGGCATTTTAGAAGGGCATTTCAGGTTCATTGAAAAAGTTTTTAGTAAACCCTAATTGGTTTCAGAGGGGACTGGGGGTTCTGTCATCCCCATTTCAGGTTTCTGATGAAAGAGTAAACATGATGCAACACTCTAATGCATGGCTAGCTAGGATGTGACACGGTGTGACCGAAAAGTTCAAACCGGTTGCACCGAGATTGAAAACCTAGATCGACTTGGTGATCTCGGTAGGACCAAAATGGAGGAATCGGTCAGACCGAGAATCACAAAGAAGTTTTGGAAGTTTAAGTCTATGACGAATCGGGGACTCCGAGTGATCCTCACACAGAGTGGTTCGAATCTGACTTGATCAAATTTTGTGATGCAGCATGAATAGAGTTTGAGACGAGAAAAGCATAGATAGCTAGAGAAGGTTCTTAGGCATTCTTGTCCATCCACTTGGCCAAAAGAAGAAAGAACCAAAAAATAAAAACAAAAAGTGGATGTCCTTGAATGAGTAGAATATGCACCAACATGTTCACACAATAAGATGGCAAATGAAATATGTGGCAAAACATGCACAACCAATTCTAGCATCTATCAAACAATTGGCGATGACTAGGTCATCTATATATGAGTATATTGACTTAGGAGTCAAATGATAAACATTTGATCATAGGTCATACTCATCGTTTAAGATCAAGTGGGGTTACCACTTTTACATAATGCATTGATGTGTTCACACCATTAGAGTTGCTTTGACTCAATTCTTAGAGTTAAGCTCCCCCTAGATGTGAGATCCCCCCTTAGAGGGATGAACTAACCTTGGGTTTTGTCGATGATGACTTCATGTAGGTGTTGAAGATGTGGATGCTCAATGTTGATGTAGATCATTTGGAGCAATCCGTTGGAGTGAGTTGCACTTTCAACTTACCTACATGGGTTAGTCCCACAAGGAACAAACAAGAATATCCATAGACATAGAGTGATGCACACACAAGATGATGTCCATGAAAACATTAGGTTACCTTGTCCCTTGCCTTACCAACATGAGGGTTTGTGACTCCTTGAACTAGTGCAAGATGTGGAAGTTGATTGCACTTGTCCTTGCAATAATGATATGAGTGAAGAATGTTGGCGGAGTCACCCTCAAGAACTCTCTAGTTCTTCTTCTTCGGGATCCACATCATCTTGATGGGAGTCCTTGGAGTTGTAGTTGTACTTGATGAAGTAGAACTTGACGTAGTCTTGGGAATCCACTTGAACAAGGCCTTAGGTGCTTCTTCAAATGCATCAATCTCTTCTTGAAGCTTGTCATTGCCTTTGTTCTTGTGATCTTGTGGTGGAAGATCATCTTGAGCTTGTGTTCCCTTGAAGGAAGTAGGATCATACTTCTCTTGTTGAGGAACAAACTTCGTCTTGGGGTATTGATGTTCTTCCCACTCAACTCCATTGGCATTGAACTTTCGTTCAAAACCAACACCTTGATTCTTCCCGTGTCTTCCTTGCTTGCGTACAATTTCCTCGAATTGCTTACTCCCGGCAAGGCTCTTGTAAACACCTTTCTCTATAATTCCCTTCAATAAGCTATTTTCTTGCTCAAGTGTAACTTGGCTATGAGAATCATTAGTGGAATCAAGAGAACTACTAGAAGCAACAATATTGACATTATTATTGTTACTACTAGAGGAAGTATCTTTCTTGTACTTGTTACTAGACTTGACTTGAGGCATGTAAGTAGATAGGAGTAAACGCTTGACAATGTAAGAAGAACGTTTCTTACGGAGATCATCATTGATTACTTTTAAGAACTCATGCTCTTGCTCAAGATTGAGCTTTTCAAAGCGTAACTTCTCATGAGCCCTTAAAAGTTCTCGATGATCTTCGAAGATAGTTTCATGAGCCAACTTAAGAGTGTTTAGTTCTTTAGTTAGAAGCTCAATCTTCTCCTTATCATTTTCATTCGTTTTATCTTGATTAGCATGATTAGTTGACGTTTCATCATAGTATTCATCACTAGAGTTGTCAACAAGTAAATCATCATCCACAAGCAAGTCATCTTCATCACTATTGAAATCAACATACTCAGGATGTGTTACCTTTGGACCTTTGGCCATGAAGCATCTTCCAATTCCTTCATTTGGTGAATCAAATATGTCGTAGGAGTTGGTTGACACAAGTGCTAGACTGGCAAAACCTTCATCTTGAGTACGTTCGGAGTCGGAGTGATAGCTTCTCTCGGAGTGATTGTCGGAGTCGGAGCCGGATACCCATTCACCAACATGAGCTTGATGTCTTCGTTTTGTGTAGCTCATTGATGACTCGTCCTTCCTTTCCGAATCCTTGCTTCTCCGTGAGGGTCTTCGTTCATAACGATCATCTCTACTCCTCCTCTCTCTTGGTGGTGATTCTTCTCTTTTGCTTCTTCTTTTTAGAGAATCTTCTATTCTTTTGTAGGGTGCCGTACACTCATTGGAGTAGTGTCCAGGTCTCCCACAATTGTAGCAATTGCGCTCTCGACTAGAAGATCTTTTGTCATGATAAGACCTTGACTTGGAGCTTCTTTCTTTGCTTCTACTCTTGTAGAATTTGTTGAAGTTCTTCACCATTAAGCTCAATTCTTCATTGAAGGTTTGTTTCTCACTTGATGATGTGGGGGCTTCACTTGAGTCTTTGTAAGCACCACTTGACTTGTTGTGAAGTTCCTTCTTATCCTTGAGTGACATCTCATGAGAAACAATTCTTCCAATGACTTCTGTTGGCTTGAGATCTTTGTAGTTTGGCATCATTTGGATCAATGTGCACACGGTATCATACTTTCCATCCAATGCTCTTAGGATCTTCTTGATGATGAATCTGTCGGTCATCTCTTCACTCCCTAAGCCGGTAATCTCATTTGTGATAAGTGCAAGCCTAGAGTACATTTCAGCGACACCTTCACCATCCTTCATTTTGAACTTGTCAAGCTGACTTTGGAGCACATCCAACTTGGATTCCTTAACGGATTCGGTACCTTCGTGCATATCAATCAAAGTATCCCAAATTTCCTTTGCATTCTCAAGACGGCTGATTTTGTTGAATTCTTCGGGGCACAATCCGTTGAAGATGATATCACAAGCTTGAGCGTTGTATTGCAGCATCTTCAATTCTTCCGCAATAGCTTCACGGTTCGGCTCTCTCCCATCAAAGAATTCACCTTGCAAGCCAATACAAATAATTGCCCAAACGGCGGGGTTATGTTTGAGAATATGCATTTTCATCTTATGCTTCCAACTAGCAAAGTTAGTACCATCAAAGTAAGGACCTCTACGGTGATAATTTCCCTCGCTAGATGCCATACTCTCCTAGGTTGTGAAACCAAGGCTATGACCACCAAAAGCTATGGAAATCAAAGCAAATGGAGACCAAAGCTCTGATACCACTTGTAGGACCTTGAAGTATGTCTAGAGGGGGGGTGATTAGACTACTTGACCAATTAAAAACTTAACCTTTTCCCAATTTTAGAGTTTGACAGATTTTATCTATCTTAGGACAAGTCAAGCAATCATCACACAAATCAAGCAAGCATGCAAAGAGTATATGGGTAGCGGAAATTAAAGCATGCAACTTGCAAGAAAGTAAAGGGAAGGGTTTGGAGGATTCAAACGCAATTGGAGAGACGGATGTTTTTGGCGTGGTTCCGATAGGTGGTGCTATTGTACATCCACGTTGATGGAGACTTCAACCCACGAAGGGTAACGGTTGCACGAGTCCACGGAGGGCTCCACCCACAAAGGGTCCACGAAGAAGCAACCTTGTCTATCCCACCATGGCCGTCGCCCACGAAGGACTTGCCTCACTAGCGGTAGATCTTCATGAAGTAGGCGATCTCCTTGCCCTTACAAACTCCCTGGTTCAACTCCAGAATCTTGTCGGAGGCTCCCAAGTGACACCTAGCCAATCTAGGAGACACCACTCTCCAAGAAGTAACAAATGGTGCGTTGATGATGAACTCCTGGCTCTTGTGCTTCAAATGATAGTCGCCCCAACACTCAACTCTCTCTCATAGGTTTTGGATCTGGTGGAGAGAGGATTTGAGTGGAAAGCAACTTGGGGAAGGCTAGAGATCAAGATTCATATGGTAGGAATGGAATATCTTGGCCTCAACACATGAGTAGGTGGTTCTCTCTCAGAAATGGTAAGTTGGAAGTGTAGGTTTAGTCTGATGGCTCTCTCCGCGAATGAAGAGGAGGTGGAGGGGTATATATAGCCTCCACACAAAATCTAACCGTTACAAACAATTTACCATACTCGGTGGGACCGATTCAACAGACTCGATCGGACTGATTTAGTAAACCTAGTGACCGTTAGTGATTTTCGGTGGGACTGACATGCAACTCGGTGAGACTGATTCGGTTAGGGTTAGGGCATAATGTAATCTCGGTAAGACGAACAAACTCGATGAGACCGATTTTGGTAATAAGCTTTCCAGAGAGTTGGTCAAGTAAACTCGATGGGACCGATTTGCTCTTTTCGGTGAGACCGAAATGTTACAAAAGGGAAACAGAGAGTTTACATTGCAATCTCGGTGGGACCAATCGCTCACTTCGGTTAGAACGAAACGTTACGAAGGGAAACAGAGAGATTAAAATCCCATCTCGGTGAGACCGAGATCCCTATTGGTAGGACCAATTTGCCTAGGGTTTGTGGCAGTGGCTATGACATTTGAAATCGGTGGCGCCGGGTAGGAAGAATCGGTGTGACCGATTTTGGCTTTAGGTTTAGGTCATTTGTGGATTGTGAGAAAGTAGCTAAGGGTTTTGGAGCATATCACTAAGCACATGAAGCAAGAGGCTCATTAAGCAACACCTCATCCCTCCTTGATAGTATTGGCTTTTCCTATGGACTCAATGTGATCTTGGATCACTAAAATATAAAATGAAGAGTCTTGAGCTTTTGAGCTTGAGCCAATCCTTTGTCCTTAGTATTTTGAGGGATCCACTTTCATCATCCATGCCATGCCATTCATTGAGCTTTCCTGAAATAATAGTCTTGGAATAGCATTAGCTCAATGAGCTATATTTTGTTATGAATTACCAAAACCACCTACGGATAGTTGCACTTTCAGAGGTCGTGTTGCCCTGACTTGCCATCAAAGTGGAGTGGCGGTCACAGTTGGCGCCTGGAGGGAAGCGCGCGTGGGAGGGGGAAGTGGTTTTTGGTGGGCCAGGAAGGTGAGAAGCCAGCTTCGGACCGGTCCGGACGGGGAAATATCAAGTGCCCCATCCTTTTGGTGCTCCCATACTCCAAGTGCTAGTACTACTATAGAACAATAGTGTGAGCTACGTAGAGGGTGTAGTAAGAAATTTTCTCATCGTTCTGCGAGTTGACAGGACACATCAAAGTAGCAGTTTTTTGAACGTTCATTAAAGTAGTAGTAGTGTAGTCGTCTCCAAAGAGGGTCAACCATGTCCATGGTGACCATCCCATCCCATGTACCATCATTGAGTACGTGCATGATTCACGTGTCATTGAAGAAACAAATTGTGTACATGCCATTGAAGAAAAAACACGCCAGCGCATCATGGTCAAACGTTGATTCATTCACGCATGGTTCCTGACCCTCCACTAAGTGAACAACTACTACACGCGTCAAATTATCACGTGAGCCGCCTCTTCAATCAGAAATGAGCTCCACTATGTACCCGCGTGTATGTGTTATGGAAAGAGGCAAAGAGTATGTGCGTCCGTGCTTGAGGGTGATTCATGCACGTACTTGGCCTACGTTGGTGATCATTGGTGAGTCTCACTTATCTCTACTTCTCTAGATGTACATCTACATCTACATCTATGTCTATAGTACATCTACATCTACTATAGCACAACAAGTTTTAAACATGAGACCAGCCATTTTCTTGTATGACACGACTTGGATGCTGGATTTCCCATGTGTCGGCAAAAGGAGGAAGAACGATTTCCGACGACCGAGAAGGACCAAAGTACTGCGGGTTGAGCATCTGCACTCGGCCCCTCCTAATGCTAAAATTTTAAATGAACGATGCTTAGCTACAACAACTTAAGCACCTATGCATTGGAGGCTTTAGTTGCTAAACTTTTTAATGTGCTTAGCACCTCATGTTAGCACCGGTCCATTAGAGGCTTTAGTTGCTAAACTTTTTAATGTGCTTAGCACCTCATGTCAGCACCGGTGCATTGGAGGCTTTAGTTGCTAAACTTTTTAATGTGCTTAGCACATCATGTTAGCACCGGTGCATTTTGCTAAACTTTTTAATGTGCTTAGCACCTCATGTTAGCACCGGTGCATTGGAGGCCTTAGTTACTAATTTTTTTAGAATTACTATAGAATCAACCAAATCTTCTACACATTTAGACCGGAGGAGTAGGAAACATGGCAAGCCTTGTGTAGTTACATCATACGTACATGCCGACCACACGCTATCACCATATTTCTCGGCCTCCGTGCGACAGCTAGCTCTAGTAATCCACCAGCATGTACTGCTTGTCGCTACTCGTCTCTCTCAAAGTGCGTCTGACATGCGGTTTTGCCGTCGATTGAGGTCGGTTCGTTCACACTCGCTCCCACATGTTAGAGATATGCCAATAACATTCTAAATCTGAAAAGAATAGTGATATGACAATAGGAAGTGCCTTGACTGGCGAAGCAAACTCGACAGGGTGCCGTGAGTGGGTCCAGTTTCTCGTAAGGTAACTTAGAGCATCCAAAGTGTGTTGATCTGCTACCTCTAAGGCTGCCTCTAAGTCCTTAGAGGCTGGTGCTATACACTACATGCATGAGCCTTTAATATGCAAAAAAATCCTTAGCATCGATGCTTAGTATAGAGGCTGCCTCGAACGTTTTGGTTTGAATAGAATAATCTACTTGGCCTACTTGTTATTGGAGGAAATAGTTCTAGCCATGCAAAGCAGATGTGAAGGATTTGGCTAGGGAAATAGTTATTTATTAAACATAGGTCCACCTTAGAGGCTTGAAGCCATTTGCTATACACTACGACAATTTTGCACTGAGCTTAGAAGCTGAACATGGGTCCCATCTTGGAGGCAAGCCCGCCTCCAAGCACTGTGGATGCCCTTATGCACCATGACAGAGGAAGTAACTTGTTCAAATTTGGCACTTTTCCGGGCTCACTATGCGCATTCTATAGACATTTAATAGCCCAGATGTGTACATCAAAACCCTGCTACATCTATACACGAGTGTGATGAGAGGGATGTGGATTGTCGTTCGATCGCGGTTCATCCTACAGTGCGCATTCCCAATCCGCATGCCTGGGGTTCCGGCCAATTACAACACACCCGTATTTCTCGGCCTCCGTGCGAAACCTAGCTCTAGTAATCCACCAGCCCGTATCTCTTCTCGCTCCTCGCCTCTCTCAAAGTGCGTCCGACAGGCGATTTTGCCATCGATTGACATCGGTTCGCTCACACTCGCTCCCACATGTTAGAGATATACCAATAGCATTCTAAATCTGAAAATAATAGTGATATGACAATAGGAAGTGCCTTGACCAGCGGACCAAACACGACAGGTGTGCCGTGAGTGGGTCCAGTTTCTTGTAAGGTGACTTAGAGCATCCACAGTGTGTTGATTTGCTGCCTCTAATTCCTTAGAGGCTGGCGCTATACACTACCTGCGTAGCCTTTAATAAGCAAAAAAATGCTTAGCATCAACGCTTAGTATAGAGGCTGCCTCCAACGTTTTGGTTTGAATAGAATAATCTACTTGGCCAACTTGTCATTGGAGGAAATAGTTCTGGCCATGCAAAGCAGTTGTGAAGGATCTGGCTAGGGAAATAGTTGTTTATTAAACACGGGTCCACATTAGAGGCTTGAAGCCATTTGCTAAACACTATGGCAGTTTTGCGATGAGCTTAGAGGCTGAACATGGGTCCCATATTGGAGGCAAGCCTGCCTCGAAGCACTATGGATGCCCATATGCACCTTGACGGAGGAAGTAACTTGTTCAAATTTGGCATTCCGGGCTCATTATCTCCATTCTATAGACATTTATTAGCCGAGATACGTACATCAAAACCCAGCTACATCTATACACGGGTCTGATGGGAGGGACGTGGATTGCCATTCAATCGCAGCACATACTACAGTGCACACGCACAATCCGCGTGCCTGGGGTTCCGGCCCATTACAACACAACCCAGTCGGATGAGCGCACATAGTTTCCAGAGGAAACGAAAATGAAGTGTGTGCGATAGTAAATGACCAAGATTGTAGGGGAATCCGAATTTCCTGCGTCATTTATCTAAAAAACACCGCATTGTAGGGTTGTTCGGCCACTCTGCCCAGAGCATGGTGCTAAGGAAGCGATAGTGTCCCGTCACGCTGAGTTCATCGCCGCCCGCGGCCGCACAACCACGTGAGCGGACCAAGAAGCTTTACATGCACATTGGTGAGTTTTATCTTAATTCTTACAAGCAAATATTTAATGCACCTTGAAGTCTGAACATGTGATGGGAATTAATGAAAATGTGACTTATAAAACAGAAAAGCGAATATTTTGGTAACTAGTATTACAATATTTATAGTCTTACAGCCTGCCTATGTTATTCCTATTGTACTTGCTTTAAACGCTCACCATCTAGTACTTCATTGGTTGGTTTCAATTTTTGAATTGAGCCCCATAAACCCATACACTGGATGTTGTGTGGCTACCGTCCAATATTCGGTTCTACATATGGTTGCTTCGTCCGAGCAATTTTACTCTTGGAATATTGGAGTACGAGTGCATTCAACGAAGAGCGAAATGATGGTTGCTTCACCTGAGCAACTTTTACTAGTACTGCGGGAAAGGTGGGGCTATGTGATTTGATGGCTCATTAGTCATTATTACTGCAGTGCAACGAGCAGGGTGAATCTTGCCAGTGGTAGATGGCACATGGACCCGGATTCTAGATGTCCCACATGTGGGCGAAAGGAAGTTTGAATGATTTGTGCCATTGCTATCAAGCTTCCAGATATGTTTATATGTACACATAATTTTCCAGCATAATGAAATTGCGTTGTGATGTTGTGAAGCTTTCAACTTTGGTTTCATGTGTCCTCTTGCCTCCAAAGTTGTCTTGTTACAACATTCCATGAAATACAAAGGAAGTTAACATGCATGCTAATGCATCTACAAATAGCATCAATATTTACATCACAACTGAATACAAAGTTGTGAGAATGTGTACAAATAAAGAAAAATAAAAATTGAAGGATGATGTCCGTAGGCATGGTTCCATTTCTTGCCGTTCATTGGTTGGCAACTAGTTTCACGCAGCTCTGTGAAGTGAACAAGACATGTTAGCCAAGAAAGGATTCTATGGAGGACATGGACCATCCGATCATTTTGTGCAGTTCCACTAAAATCAAGCTGAGCATCCCTCTTTGCAAAGATATTGAACAAGTATGATTACATTAATACTAGCACCAGTAGTAGTTGATGAAACATACACACACAAGTAGATGTCAATCACCTTTGGAATCTCTCATAAAACTAAGCACTTGTTGGAGAAGATTAGGCTCGGAGTTGGATGGGAAGGATAGCAAAACCAATCTCCCTTTGTGCAGTCACACTGAAATGTAGAGACATTGCCCATGTGACATTTTAGCGGAACTGCACAAGACACTCTTAAGAAAAAAGTGATTTGTGTAGTTCACCAAAAGGTCGCAATAGCAAGGAGGTGAAATGGATAGCCCTGTTTGCAAAAAAAAAGAGGTAGAAAGGAAATAATTACTGGCCAATAACAGTTGATGACACATATGATGAAAAAAGAAGAAGCATATTCCATGTCCTAAGGGAAGATAGCAGCACAATTGTTTATCTAAAATGGTGTGAGGACAATATTGAAATATGTAAAGTATGTCGGACGAGCTACATTTTGAGCAAAGAACTAGGGAAGATCCACATGCAGGATTTTCCACATGCAGCAACGTAGGAAAATGGGCAATGGAGCAAGGCCGGAGGGGATACATGGGGGTCGACGGGATGTAACTAGGAGGGCGGCGGCGGGCGGGATTTGCCCATCCTGTGGCAACGAGCAAGTGGCGTAGGCCCTATTGTGCCGAAGCTTGGTCAGAGAGAACAACGGGTACCGTAGATCAGGACGTGCTGCGTCGACGCCGTTGAATGGAGAAACGATGCACATACTCCCTTTCCGCCGGCAGACGGGATGCGGCCGGATCAATAACCAACGGTGAGAGAGAGAGAGAGAGAGAGAGAGAGGCCACCGCCGCCTTGTGTGAGATACTGTGAACAGAGACAAACCCCGGTAGGCAGGCTCCATTGTATATAGTGGACCAGACTAGTTTTTTCTCCATAACAATCATTTTATATTCTGTGTATGTTCCATTGAGCGATATAACTTTATTTAAAAATAACGTGCCAATGCAACAAGTCGAACTTTGTTTCATTCACGCGTGGTAGATGATCTCCATAAGTAAACAACCGCTGCACGCTCTCCAATTAGCACCTGGGCTGCCATTTCCTATAGAAATGTGCTCCACCGTGTACCCACGTGGGTGTGGCCGGGCATGAAGCGTGAGTATGTGCACCTGTTCTCTTTGTGTACGTACACCACCTACGTGGGTGTGTGGGTGAGAGAGCTACAAACCTAGAGAGAGATGGTGTGTGGGTTTGTGAGTGTTTTTTTGGGGGTGCGTGAGAGATCGACAGGGAATATGTGTTGATGATATCTCAAACAAAAAATGTAACATATGCAATGTGTGTGAAACAGAGGCCCAGATATATCATATATAGAGGGGGCGATCCACGGGAAGAGAGTGGAGGTATCATCAACATGAGATATCCATAGAATCGAAGAGAGGGATGAAGTGTCTGTGTGTGCACGATCAATAAAGAGTGCTGTCAAATTTGTCTGTGCCTATGTCAAAGATATAGGGTGGCTAGTCTACCGGAACATGAGAGGGGACATGTGCAATTTGTCTCTGTGGCATGGATACCTACCTATAGCATTCGACAATAGGTGTGGGGGCAGAGACCTAACTATAGAGGTAGAACGACTGGTATATGTCTCGAGGAGGAGAGAGACCTACCTATGTATTGAGGGACATCGATTGACATGCATGCATATGTGTAGGGGAGGAATAAGGTTGGGAGAGAGATAGAGCTAGAGTGTCGGAGGGTTGGTGGTGGAGTTGCCTCTCTCAAATGGTGGGAGAGGCCTGCTAGAGAAATGGAGGGCACGACTTCAATATCAATAAGAGAGGGGATGCCTGCCTGTCTTTGCACGTTCGTGTGAGAGACGGGTTAGGAGGCATGCACAAATGATGAGGGGGGACGATATGGCTGTGGTAAGAAGACATAACTACATATGAAGATCAATCGTCCTATGTCGGAGAAAGGTGAGACATAACTTGTGAGGTACGTCGATCGATGCGTCAGGTAAAAGAGTTATAGCTGACCTAGGTATATGTAGGGAGATTGATCGGTATACATGCATGCATGTGTTAGAAGAAAATAAGGCCCGGAGAGAAGGATAGAGAGAGAGAGAGGGATGCGGCTAGGAGGTGGTGCGAGAGGACTACTATATCAAGGGGGAAGGAGTGTGCGAGTATGACATCGATGGAAAGAGGGGCGAGAGTATGCACATGCGTGAAACCGTATTAGACCGAGGGGGCATGGACGGTGAGAAGAGAAGAGGGAAAGCTTGTGTTTGTGGTAGGCACACCTGGCTAGAGAGGTATATCGATCAGTATGTGCCGGAAAGAAGGAGCTTGGGGGCCTACACACACCATGGATGAATGACCTAAAGAGAAATGACGAATGTGCGCGATGGAGCTATAGAATGCTGAGGGAGGGTGAGAGGGAGGCGGGCGTGTGCATGCACAAGAGAAAGTTAGCGCTAGCTAGAAAGATAAGAGAATTGTGTGGGTGTAAAAGACAAATAGAGATCATAATTCGTTATAAAAGTGGATTCGGATATTTGAGATCATAGTGTTTGAAACCGACACATGCACGAATATATATAATGGTGATATGCATGGTGTGGTTATGAACATGTTATACTGCATATAATATATAGAACATTTATTTGAATATGTGATAATGTGTGGCTTTTGCAGCTCAGGGCTAAATAGTTGTCATAATGTAGGGTGCGGGGCACTATACTTTGTGTGATAAACACAGTGTATGTACACTGGTACGCTTCGGTGCTATACACACAGTTTTTAACCTCTTTCCACGGCGGCATTTGGAACCATCGCCAAGTGAGTGTGGGCGATAGGGGGTCCTTCCCACATGACCCAGAAACCACCGGGGATATGGAGCAACGATCCAGAGGCCTTGCAAAATGTAATCGTGTGCGATGCAGCACACACTAAATTCTTTCGCACGTGTGGGATCGATGATTAAACATTTCTAGTGACGCAGTGAAACCAAACGGTGTGTCGTAGTGAACTGTTTGGGAAACAGTATGTAAGGCACACGGGCCAACATATGAACTGTGTGCGATATGTGCCCCATCGCAGACGAGTTTTCTACTTAACCCGTCTGCCATGCAAGACACCATCGCACACGTTTCCCAACATTTACCATCTACGATAATGTTCTATCACAAACGGTTCAGGAGCCCCTTCTCACACAGACAAGTGCTGCAAACCGTTTGTGATATGTTGTGTATCACCGACGGTTGCGGCAAGAGTGACGTGTGATTTTCATTTGGGATCCCACACATTTCTAAAAAAATTGCGACTGGGATTGTATATTACATTGGGCACGGTTTACTCCAAGTTCTCGGGTGCGATAACGCGATATCACAAATGGTTCCGGAGACCCTATGCACACGTAGTGGTGCTGCAAATCATTTGGGATCTGTTGTGTGTCACCGACGGTTCCGCTATGATTGATGTATGCTTTACGATGTGGATCACACACATTCATTTAGTTGAACCGTGTGCGGAGCAATTGCCAGGTTAAAAAAATATCCCATTTTGAATCGGCATGCAAAAATCAAATTCGCCACAATATTCAATTGAAAAAATAAACAAAAATATCCCGTTTTGAATCGGCAAGCAAAAATCAAATTCGCCACAATATTCAATTGAAAAAAAAACAAAAATATCCCATTTTGAGTTGGCACACAAAAAGCAAATTCGCCACAATATTCAATTGAACAAATAGTGTCCACAGGAAGAACAATCATCAGATTTCGCAACAATTGCAATTGAACATATGTTAGCTAAATTACAATGATTTGTCCACACATATATGCATTACATAATTAATCATAGTGTACGAAATACGAAGACCTCATCAGATGGAAAACAATGGATCCATGCGTATATGTTTAGCGGCTAACTCTTACTCAATTTTTCAGGAGAACGCCTGCTGAAATCTTCATTATCACCAGTGGGATTGATGTAGTGATTCAGGAAGAAGTCATAGATAACTCTCCGAACAATCAGCAATTTACCAGCCGCGAGCGGTTCAGGGATCCTCGGTTCTAAGATGAGCTGCAGTATTTTTAAGATCAGAATGTGCCATATGAGTGGAGTAGAAGATATTAATTAAGATAGACTTCCTGGTACTAATTCGCGAGGATCGTCACAACTATCAGCAGATTTGCAGATGGAGATCATGTGTGTGCAAACATAGTATCCACAAAGGTTGGTCCCTGCTTCTTGCTGAGGACACTGAATTTTTTTGTACAGAATTAGTCATGTACTTTTCCTGTTAGGAACAACCTAACCGGTGTCAGATTTATTATTTTTTCTTTGGATAAAATAGAAAGAAGTTTATTTAGAAGCTTGAACATTTGACGAGCGTAAGAAAAGGTATTTGCAGAATGTTGGATAAATTTTCCGAAAATAATGGATTTCAGTGTGTTACCGGAGAAACGATTTCGTGTTGCAGATGTAGTTCCCTCTTGAATAGGTTCCCTGGTTTAGTTTTCCACAATGCGAGCACACTGGAAATGAAGATGAATTTTAACAACATCAATTATTGAACCAGATATGAATGCAAATTAATTTCAACATCGTAGAATTCAATACCTATCCATGAATTGCTGAAGATGCATCAGATCCTGAGCGTTTTGTTGACTCTTTGAGAGAATCGATGTAGTAAACTGTGTTCTTGTTTGGAACATGAATACCAATATCCAGTGATGGCTACATATTAAGAAAGCCATGAACTTACGAATTATGTTGAAATTTGAAAGACAATCAGTGTATGTGTGGTTGTTTACTTGAATTATCGTTCATGATATGGCCAGAGAAATGATTCTGCATGGGACGTGTTTTCAAAGAGATGGAAGGCCATGTTAACGTCCTAGTCCCGTATGTCCTTACCATGTAATGTTGTGCCATTTCCTATTTCAGGATCTATGAAATATACACTATCCCTTTTTCTTCTCTGCGCATTCAATCCCCTGAGAGGAATAAAATGCAGTTAGTTGTTTATCATTTATAGCCTAGTATGGAGAAGTTGATCAGAGTTTGTTAAGTACTTACAAAATCAGGCATCTAATAGGAGTGGCATCGAGCTCGTTGAAGTTGAAGAAGCGATGTAAGTCCTCGAAACTCACATTGATGGAACCAGCATCGTGTCAGAAATGATCTCTGTTGTAGTGGACTAGCAACTCATGATGACCAACTGACATTAGATCCATGCAATATTCATGTAACTCGCGGCAACTGGAGCTGCACTCATCAAAGTATTCACCAACAAGAAATGGCTGGCCATGGACGTAGTTGTGTGCTTCAAGTACGTCTGCTTCACTTTTAGCAAGCAACAAATCTACTTCTTCATCATCCATGCCATGAGAAATAATATCAGTCCCCGATGTGAACAACTTGCTGTTTATTTGGTTCTGGGCGATGATTGCTTTAAGTAAGAGGCAATCGTTCTCTTTCCTCTTCACTGTCTCGCCATGCTTCCTCGTGGCTGTAGCCTTTTTGGCCACTTCCTTCTTGGTACTTGAAGCATTTCTAGCAGAACGTCTGGTTGGCTGCAAGGTAGACTGCCGAGCAGATGGTGAAGCTTCGACGGACTGCTTAGCAGACGGTTTATCTATGCCGGTCCTCTGAGCTGGTGGTCCTGCCGTGACAGACTACTGGGCTGTAGGAGCAGAGGCATCAGACTACTGACCATGCGTTGAAGCTATGTCAGGTTTCTATGCAGGCGGTGCCAACTTGTCGGTGTGCAGAGGAGGCCATGCCAACGCGTTGGTTTGCTGAGCAGGAAGTGCTGACGCATTGGTATGTTGATAACACGACTGCAGACCGACGGACTATTGAGCAGTCAGTTCTGGACCTACAACCTGCTTAGCAGGCGGTTCCGAAGCATCAGACTGCTTAGCAGTCCGTTCCACCAGGTTGGTCTACTAAGCATGTGCTGCAGCTGGGTCTCCCCCCACTGCTTCAGTGGCCGGCATCTGAACTGGTGGTGCATCTTCAGTAGTTGTAGGCCTTGCCACTGGCTGCTTTGGGGCGGAGGATGACATGGCCTGTACGCCACAAAGTCGGGCCGGCTGATCATAGGCTGATGCATCACTGTCAAATTATGAGTATTAGGTTCTTTGGGGGAAGCACGCAAGAGCTGCTGTGGCAAGGAGAGCATCATTGGTTGAGGGGCGACATTGGTTGCTCTTGGCGGGGCTTCAGGGATCTCATCAAAAAACTCTATTTCCTTTCGTGGGCACTGCATGTGATGTAACAGTGTTTTTCCCAAGGTCCTTTGCTCACCAAAGTCTCCTAGGACATTCTTCAGGGAAAATTCATTGAATCCACGCTTTACTTCAGTCACGTAGCACTTCACACAGCCCGTCTTCAATGGCACATTGTCCAACAAGAGGCCATCTTCCAAGAAGGGTGGGCAAACCCAGGCTGTTGCACATTTTAATGTACCTTCATAATATGTAAGCACACCCTTCAGTCTGTCTTTCATTCCAAATAGATCATATATAGCATCATCACGAGTAGCTGCAGTCTCAATATCGCTGGGGTCAGCTGATGCACAGCTACTCTTGTGCGATGTTGTCGCGCAATACGCAGCATCCTCCTTGCCCGCCTCCCCTCCCATCTGCTGCCTATCTGTCAGTGTTAGAGTCTTCTACATCATCATTGACTCCTCAATATCCTTTCGAATAGCCGGATATATGTCCTTCCTCAACCTTTCATACAATGCATTCTGCTTCATTTCACTCCTCTTTTTTTTCATGCTGATCTCTATTCTTTGCTGAGTGTGAAAGCCCTCTTGTGTGGGACATTAACACGTATACCCCTTGCACGACCAGGGGGCTCTCTTATTTCCAGAGCAACGGACAGAATGTCACATGGCCCTGAGTTCCTGTAGAACATTCCAGGGATTTTGGAAGCCTCTAACATCACTTGATACAGTTCTTCGTCATGTGAGTTTTTAAAGTAATAAGTTCTGTCATCACACCTCCTTGCACGTGCCTGCAAGTAGTCTCTGGCGCGTTCGCCCCTGATTTCACTAAAGGTCGGTTTCCCACCCACCGCTACTGCTTCTTTGTCTTCCTGGTCCCATATCAGTTTCATGCCGTGGTATCTTGCCACACCCATCGGTGGGGGTGTGTGTTCTTCTTCTGAAGTTTCGATTACTTGAAACTCTTCTCAGCAAACTCTTTAGTTGCCCTGGCCCTTTTGAATTCTGCCAAGTCTACCTTTGTAATTTGGGGGTATGCGGGGATTGGGTCCTTGCCTTCACTCATGTACTTCTTGTACAACATATTCTTCCAGTTTCTTCAAGCATCCCTAGCCTTCTTAAATGCAGTGTGTTCCACCTGCATTCTCCATTGCTCTAGAACATTGAAGTGATCCATGATCTCCCGGATTATCCATCGACGTGTTTCTGTGTCAGCCTTCCGAAACCCCAGCAGATTAATGTTGAGCCTTGCCCTGCCAACAATCCACACACACTCCTGAACCTTGTGCATGCTTTATCTGGTTTAGTTGCAGCCCAAGACTTTAAGTCGATCTCGATTACTTCATATACACCTTTAGGGTGGTGTGTGGGCTTCCTTGGAGCATTCCTCCGTGTCCTGACTAGAAGGTAATTTATGCATCTCTATCCCATTCAAGATTACTTGATCGCTCACCATCTGCTGAAGACCTAGGGTTGTCGGAATCAGATGAAGATACATCACCTGAAGCATGAGTGCTGTCGCAGCTATTCGGCATCTATAGAGAACACATGCAAAACTGAGGAAAGGAGGATAAGCATAAAACTAACAACTTGGTATCAAGCTTTCTAAACATGTCATGCAATAATTTAGAAAATGTACGGCTAACTTGTTAAGTTTGTGTGACTCGGGCGCCCGCGTTCAATAAATTGGCAGTAACTTATTGGAACAAATACAACTTATATGTACTAGTTAGGAAGGTAGATAATGAACATATATATGCTCTCCGTCATTTTATAGCTAATTTGGGAACATACGGAATGAAATAGGAAGAGGGATTGCGAGGAAATATGCCTCACCGCGATGGAGAGAAGTAACTAATAGGCTTCTTAATGCAAACCGGCCGGACCACAGGAGAGGCGAGGGTTACAGCATTGATATGCTCAAGGGTGGCTGGCAAGCAAACAAAGATGGCAATGCGCGGGCAGCCGTGTGTTGGGAACGGTAGTGGAGGTAGGCTTGACTCCGAAGAGCAGGCACACGGCCGGGGTAAGCACGTCGGCGTCGGAGAGGGTTCTGCTATGGATCATGGGGAGGGGGAGCTAGCGATGGAGATTGGATGGACTAGTTGAGTGTAACGCGGGCGGGCCGTGGGGGTGTTGGGGGCCTAGGTGAAAAGGGTGGAAAATATCCCCGGTCGCTGCACAGAAAGGCCGATGCAAACGGTTGCCTCTAAGCAATCGTGTGTACAAAGAGAATAATTTCGTTTGAAATGAAGACATGAGTTCATCGTTTCGCCTCTAAATTTTTCCCACGTTAAGCAATCACCATTATACCACGGGTTTGATTTGCTGGCGCATTTCCGGTCTCATGTGCTATATGTAAGACATTTTTTGGCATTTACCATGCATTTTGGCATATAAATCAATTGCCAGCCGGACTGCATTTCTCGTCGAAAAGGATGAGGGTTGCCGTTTGATCTGGGAGCATCCAACGGTGAAGATGTATGATCGGTGGGGTTTGGGTTTTGGCCAATCAGAACGCACGACTCAGATCGCGCGCGCAGCAATGGGGGGGTATCGGGCACGGTTTGGTAGGCACACGACTTTTGTGAGTGAACCGTGTCCTATTTGAAAACATTTACATGAACTAACAACATATTTTCATTTGAATGAAAACAAGAGTTCATTGTTTCGCCTCCAAATTGTTTTCCACGGCAAGAAATCATCAGTGTACCCTATGTTTCGGTTTTCTTGTGCATTTGAGGCATCGTTTGCTATATTTGAGTCGTTTGCTATAGTCGCAACTACACGTGGATGCTAGCTAGCTAGCAAGATCATTTGTGTGTCGCTTTTAGAGTTTTTGATTCAATGTTCGAGAGACAGGAAACAAAATCAAACAGTTCGGCCGCAGGGTGTGGCCAGAGGCGTATGCCATGTTGTTATTCTAATTACAGGAAATGCATATAGAGTCCGGAAATAACAAAAATCGGTGTGTCACCGTACCGTGTTCCCAGGATCACATGGAAATTTTTTGTAAAGATGGCACGAGTTTTGATGCTCACAACTTCCAAATCGGAGCATCTCACAAGAAGGATCATAGTTTCCAAAAGGAGATGCGACACTTTAGACTCCAATTGTCAATGACGACATCGTTCCGCTTTGAATTTTTTCACATTAAACAATCATGTATATACCCTAGGTTTGATTTTTATGGCCCATTTTAGGTCTCGTTGCTATATTCAAGGCATTTAGTGCATATAATTAAATTAAAAACCATTCTACAACTACACATCTCGGTGTTAGTTAGCAAAGAAGGTGTACAAAACATTTGTTTGTCGCTTTGCGAGTTTTCATCCATTGTCTGAGAAACGGGGAGAAGTTTCAAACATTTCGGCCGCGAGGTGAGGCCGCCGGTGTAGGCCTAGTTGGTATTTTAATTACTAGGAATTCGGATGGAGTACAGACTTCATCGAAATTGGTGTGTGCCCGCGGCGTGCTCTCACGACCCCGGGGAAATTTTTTGGTAAAGTTTGGCACAGGTTTTGATGATTGTTCCTTACAAACCGGAGCATCTCACATGAAGGACCATGGTTTCCAAAAGGAGACGTGTCAATTCAAACTCCAGTGGTCGGTGACTTCATCGTTTGGCCTCCTAAAAATTTCCATGGTACGCATTCACCATTGTACCACTGGTTTGATTTTCTAACGCATTTCAGGTATCATTTGCTATATTTAAGGCATATTTTGAATTTAACGTGCAATTTGTGGATATAAATAAAATCATAATCGGAACTGCATGTGCTATAGAAAGGGATGAGGATCGTCGTTCGATCAAGGAGAATCCAATGGTGCAGACGTACGATCCGTGGGGTTTGGTTTCTGGCCAATCAGAACGCACGACTCAGATCACGCGCGTGGCAGTGGGGGGGCGTCGGCCACTGTTTAGTGGACACATGGCTTTCGTGAGTGAACCGAGTGCTATTTGAAAACATTTACATTAACTAACAACATATTCCCAAAGGACGATGATCGTTGGGGGATATTGGAGCTGGACTGCAATGAGCAATTCAATATGTTAGAACCACAAGACATAAAACCAGATATATGTATGGTGTCTTTGGATACTTACGATTCGGCCAGGGGCTTCTGCCTGGGGCACCATTCGGGGATGGCGTCGGCGTCTAATTCGGAATCATCTGAAAAGGAGAGTTTCCCCTTCTTGGACGCCTCCGCCTCTAGGTCCATGGAAGCCGCCCTCTTCTTCTTTCCCCCCTTAAGGGTAAAATTTCTCTCTTCCTCCTCTTCATCTTCGTCATGAGAGGAGAGAGTCTTGGTGTCTTCGGACAGAATTTCCGAAGCGCCTTTACAGCGGAGCCACCTCTAGACTCCTTGCCCTTCTTCCTGGCCTTCTTCTCTAGTGCCTGATACAGCACCAGAACCAGCATCCTCGTCAACAGAGGAAAGGCTGAGTCTTTAGGTAGCGGAGCCAGACATTGGATCCGCTCCGCCTTCTTTGTCCGGCCCTGTGTGAAGAATGGAAAGCTTAGTATACTCCTTGGATTTACAAATTAAGGCTCTTAAACAACTTACGGGAGTGGCCGGATGAGCACAGTCGAGGCCGAGGTCTTCGGTCGTTTTCGGCCACGACTTCTGAGCCTTGAAAAGAAGCTTCAATATGTCTTCATGTGTTGTGTCGAAGAACCGTTGCATGGTCCAAGGACTGGTCGGGTCGAATTCCCACATATACAGAGTCCAGCATTGGCAGGGGAGAATCCGGCGAAAAAGCATCACCTGGATCACGCTGGCAAAACTGGTGTTCTTGTCTATCATACCCTTGACGTGCTTCTGCAGCGTCATCACCTCATCGGACGACGCCTAATCCAGGCCCTTGTTGAGCCATGATGTAAGCCGCATTGGAGGCCCGGACTTGAACTCAGGAGCGGCGGGCCATGTGGCGTCACGGGGTTCCATGACATAGAACCACTCCTGGTGCCATCCCTTGACGGTCTCCACGAAGGTCCCCTTGGGCCAGGTGACGTTTGGAAGCTTGATAACCATGGCGCCGCTGCACTCCGTGTGTTGACCATCAACCACCTTCCGCTTCACATTGAAGACCTTGAGCCACAAGCCGAAGTGGGGGGATGTGGAGGAATGCCTTGCACACGATGATAAACGCCGAAATGTTGAGAAAGGAATTTGGGGCTAGATCATGGAAATATAGCGCGTAGTAAACATGAGAACACGGACGAAAGGATGGAGGGGAAATACTAGTCCGTGAAGGAAATGGGGGATGAACACTACCCTCTCATTAGGCTCCGGGGTGGGAATGATCTGCTTCTTGGTAGGGAGCCGGTGGGCTATGTCCACAGCCAAGTACCCTGCTACCCGGAGCTCCTTGACGTTCTCTTCTGTAACAGAGGAAGCCATCCACTTGCCCTGCGCTCCAGATCCGGACATGGCTAGAATGTTTTGGTGGCGATGGAAAAGATTGAAACTTGGGTGCTGGAGCTCGAGAGCAGATGGGCCGAGGAGGCAGAAGGCGTGCGGTAAAAAGATGGATCCTTATCTTCTTATAAAGGTAGTGGCTATCAAACGTCCCCCCGCCCCCCTCATAAGCCTTAAACCTCGCCTATTCCAAAGGGGACGTGCGAACGACACGGTTGGATTACCCAAATCCGTATTTATGAGAATCCCGTGATAAGGGGACACGATCTCTGCCTTGACAAGGAATGTCAATTGTCGTGCCTCGAAACGCGAAGCAGGGCTGTCAAACGGTTCGGAATAATAACATGGCCAGGACATAACACCTCACCAAAAAAATTGCCAGTGGACATGGCTTACTTTGTTTTAAGTATTTTTTCCCTTACAGCTTAGGGTTGTAATTATTAAACAGAGCCGAATATAGCTCTTATGTGCAGAAGACTGCTTTGGAGTATTCGGAGAAGGAACCCGCCTTGCAATGCCAAAGATAATCTGCGCGTCGGATACATCGTCATTGAAGTCCGGTTCAGGGGCTACTGAGGGAGTCCTGGATTATGGGGTCCTCGGGGAGCCAGCTTATGTTACATGGGTCGGACTAATGGGCCGTGAATATACAAGACAGAAGGCCCTCCCTCGTGTCTGGATGGGACTCTCCTTTGCGTGGATAGCAAGCTTGGCATTCGGATAATGTATCTTCCTTTCTCTGTAAATCAACTCTGTACAACCCTAGGCCCCTCCGGTGTCTATATAAACCGGAGGGTTTAGTCCGTAGTGAATCATCAACATCATACAGGCTAGACATCTAGGGTTTAGCCATTACGATCTCGAGGTAGATCAACTCTTGTAACCTCTATACTCATCAAAGTCAATCAAGCAGGAAGTAGGGTATTACCTCCATTAAGAGGGCCCGAACTTGGGTAAACATCGTGTCCCCTACCTCATGTTTCCTTTGATCCTTAGACGCATAGTTCGGGACCCCCTACCCGAGATTTGCCAGTTTTTACACCGACACCATGCCGCAACCAGCCCTACAGCCCAGGAGCAGCAAGATTCATCACTGCCACCCTCCGTGCGATGCGATGGACGCACCGCCACTTCGTCGCTGACTACGGCCGCTGCTTCATCGTACCATGCCCATCGCGGGTCGGCAACCGAGCAGTCGGCGCTGCTCATGGCGCGTGAGCTTCTATGCTACCTTCCGGCCGATGACCTCTATGAGGACTGGCTGGATCGCATCGCCGAGCTCGTCAGTGCTGCTGGAGAGGCTCCTGCGCTGTCTCGTTCACTGCCTCCCCAGCAGCCCCAGCCGGGCAACGTGACTCACGTCGCAACTCCTCCTCCTCTCTGGCAAGATGTCGTCCCCGAGCCAAGGCGTGAGGCCTCTCAGCACAACCATCCGTGAAGGGCGCCCGCACGCGATGAAGATAGCTGTCGGGTCATCCAGCGGCCCGAGGGTGAGGCGAGTGCGCTCCCAGCTCCTCAGGCGCCCCCGCGTCAAGACCGTGTGTAGCCTGAGGTGGTTGCGTGTGGGCGTCAAGACCTGGCTCCCCCTCCGCGGTGGTCCCTTGTGGCCAAGGCGGGTTGCCGAGCATTCACTCCAGAGCTTCACCGTGTCGTCTGGCCCGGCAAGTTCAAGCCGGATCTGCCTCCGCACTACGACGGCAATCCCGACCCGGCCGAGTTCCTTCAGCTCCATGAGCTAAGCATTGAGGCGCCGAGTGGTGATGAGAAGGTCATGGCAAACTGGTTCCCCATGGCTCTCAAGGATGGAGTGCCTTCATGGCTCCTGAACCCCCGGTGGGATCGTTATCCTCCTGGCACAAGCTGCGGGAGCGTTTCATCGCCAACTTCCAAGGCACCCGCGACCGTGCACCTGCAGCTGGCGACCTGCGGTGGATCAAAGAACAACTAGGAGATACCTTGCACAAATACATCCAGTGCTTCACCAATGTTGGCCTCAAGATCCCCAAGGTGGCGGATGAGGCCATCATCTCAGCGTTCACTGATGGCACCTGGGACGTCAAGATGAAGGAGGAGCTCGCCATACATGAGGACTTGTGCTCAGCTCTGGAGATGTTCAATAAGGCGAATAGGTGCGCGAGGGAAGAAGAAGGCCGTCTCTCACTCCTCGAGCTCCCTGAGGCCGACCCAGAAGACAAGAAGCCAAGGGAAGGGCGTGAAGCGCAAGGGCCTGGTGGTGCTCGTGGCCGAGCCTGCGATGAATCGCGGCTGTGATCACCCTGAGTCTTCCAAAGGCAACCGCCTGTTCTGTGTCTTCGACAACATGCACTGCCAAGAGCTCAGAGCCATCCGGGATGGGCGCCTTGGCCGTCGCCCTGAGTGCAACGACCATGGCTATGGCCATGGAGGAGGTCGTGGTGGAGGCCGCTGGGACGATCATGGCCCCTGTCAAGGCTGTCGCGACCAGCCTCGTGAGGACCGTTGGCAAGACCAGCCACACGACAGTCCATGGTGGGACCAGCCTCAGGGTAATGCTGGCCTCCCTGCATTGCCACCGTCACCAAGAAGGAACGACGACCACCGCCAGGACGATGGGCACTTCCAGGAGCCTCCTGCTATCGCCTGCATCCTGGGAGGTCTCAGGCCCCCACCTCCCATCGCATCTTCCAGCAGTTTGCTTGTGAGATGAACGCGACCCTCCCGAAGCTCGAGGCATCGCGTCCACCCAGGTGGTCCAAGTACTCCATCACCTTCGACTCTTCAGACCAGCTCAAGTGCGTGACCACTTCAAGCACGCTCCCAATGCTCTGCTCACCAACCATCAACAACATTCTCGTCACCAACACACACATTGATGGAGGCGCTGGGCTCAATGTCCTCTCCGTTGAGACATTTGACAGGCTCCGGGTGCCATACGACCAGCTTCAGCCCACCAAGCCATTCTCAGGAGTGACTGATGGCTCTACTCACCCCATAGGGCAGATTCGTCGCCCCGTCACCTTTGGCAACTGCGACAACTACCACACCGAGCTCATCAACTTTGACCTCGCTCAAATTCTCCTGCCGCACAATGCCATCCTCAGTTACCCAACCCTCGCCAAGTTCATGGCAGCAACTCACCACGTCTACAATGTCCTCAAGATGCCAGGAAGATGCGGCATCATCACGGTCGCCTGCGAGAGAAGGACGTGGTGTGCTCCCTCGAGCGTGCCTACCAGGCTGCGGCGGTCGAGAGCTTGGATGCGAGGGCGCCACCCACCCCCCTAAGGTCACCCCCAAGAAGAAGAAGAAGCTCCTCCTCAGGGGCCCTCAGGAGGCTGGGGTGCCTGATGATCGCGCTTCAGGCCCCTCGCCCTCTGTTGGGGCGCCTTTCCCTCTCGCGTAGGAAGGCGCACCCGCCGCCCCCTCAGGTTGGGCTCGGGGGCTCTTATCTATAGGGCCTCTGGCCTGGTCAGCGTCACGAGGGAGGCGTGCGGGCACCATGTGGAGGTGTGCTTCAAGGCGTGCTCTGGGAGCAAGGCACAGGGTGCGAAGCACCAAGCGTGCAGGAGTTCATCATCAGGGCAATCGAGGATCTTCAGGAGGCACGGGCCATGCGAGGAGAGCGCCGGCCCGCGTCTCAAAGTGCAGCTGCCGCCCAGGATGCAAGCGGCGAGCAGCGCATCTGCGTCAACATCCCGGGCCTCAATAGAGCTGCTTCTCAAGAGCTCTTCTGGCTGTCCCGCATCGGCCGGTGCACAGGCCACCCGCATAGCTATGTTTGCATGCCGTTCGGCCTGCGGAGCGCGGTTGTGTCACTCCAAGGCTGCATGCAGGGCATCCTGGTGTCTCATGAAGCCAGGTGTCAGGCAATCCTGACGGAGGGAGAGCGGAGCCTCCGGAGCCCCCCAAGGCTCAAGAGCTTGCTGGCTCATGAGGAGCAACTTCTGCTGTGCGCATCTCCAGCTACATCAACACATCTACCCCAACGGCGCCAAGTGACATTTTAGTTTGTTCAGTTGAGGGTGCCCCTCAGGCTGCATTGTCCTCAAGTTGTATGGGTCCGCCCTGCAGCGTGTATCATTTTATGCATCTATCAAAACTGGCCTCGCCTTATCATGATTACCCGCATCATCTCCATTATCCTGTTATTCTCAGAGCCGCCTTGTGCGGCCTCTGCGCGTTGCTAACCCGCCTTGAGTTCATCTCGCAACGGGGGCTATTGGCACGGTGCATGTGCTCGGGTCCGTCCCTGCAGTGCTAAAAAACCTGAGAGACTGAGCTCTGGCTCGCCGCCTGCACCACACATGTCATCTCACCGGGTCCTCAGTGCCTTCTCCACCTCGCGAGAAGATCATAGGTCGGCGAGCGCCACTGTATTCTATGCTTTCTTCCTCTGGCTAACCTGCTGGGACCTCCAAAGCTGGTGCAGCGAGTCACACTCACTCCAAGGCACCTACGCTAGGCCAGCCATCCCTTTTTCTATGCGATTCGCTTGCACATTAAAGGGGGAGCCCCTAAGCATCCCATCTCACGGCCCCTACTTGCCCTCGAGCCCTCACCCCCTGGCCTTGTCCACGGCATTGCAACCTGGCATACCAGCGGCGACTGAGCCTTGCTCGAGAGCCGGGACCCGAGGACGTAGAGCACCTAGATGAGCGAGAAAGAAGGGGTCAGTGCAAGTCTCGCTTAGGGAATGTTGCAGTTCTGGAAATGCGGCCGAGCATCACGCGAAGGCTGCCCCCGCAACACCAGGATAACCACGGGTCGCCAAGATAAGTCTTCAAACATGCACAAAGTGTGCATCTCATGATCAGTGTCACAATCCTCGTGTTCTTGCTAGGGCAAGGATGCTTCCCTTTCATTCTTTTAGAAGCCGCTTGCACATCAAAGGGGACCTCCTGAGCATCGCGCCTCAGGTCTCTCACCGAACCTCGGTCCGCTCACCTCCTGGCCTTGACCATAGCATCGCGACCTGGCATACCAACGATAGTTGAAGCCTACCTGGGGACTGGGTCCTGTCGACGTAGAGCACTAAGCTACCGGGAGAATGAAAGGGCGGTCGTTTCATAGTGGGGGATGCAAGCGTAACACTGATTGGAGAATAATAGCGACTAAGCAAAAGCATCACAGTTTTTACATACCCCCGAGGTGTCCATCATGACATATTGCAGGGCTGAGACAAAAGAGGAAGTCCTAAGGAAACCGTGTCCTCAACGGCTTCACCGACGATGCCGGGCTGACGTCATTCCTGAGGTGCAGGCGCGACGGCTCGTAGCTGACATCGTCCCTCAAATCATGCTCGGAGGAGGCGTTGCTACTATCAGAAGATGTGTGGCCACTGTCGGAGGAGTCGCTGACAAGGCCAAGGGCAAGTTCTCCGCACTCACCTCCCTCAGGGCAGCAACCCAGGCGCCGACCTTCCTCGTCGAAGACCTTGAAGAAGAGTGTTAACGCCACGTCATACTCAAAGTGGATGGCATGGCCCCCCTCAAGGCGGCAGGCGCAGGCGATCGCGCCCCACCCCTGGGTCATGAAGGCATCGTCAGCCTCGACGACCTCGACCTCTGCCTCCGTAGCCTGACCGCAGCATCCGTTGTGGTGCAGCCACAGCTGAACGGGCCCCCTCGGCGATATCTCCCCCACGAAGAGCCTCAGGAGGCGAATCCATGTGCGTGGAGGCATTGCCGCCCACACCATGAACTCGCGGGCCGTGCCTTCGACCTTGGTCCGCGAGTGAGGCATCCCCACGGCTACAACTTGCCCTCCTCCACGGCCCTAGTCCTCGCGGCGCCGGTTGTCGCTCCCATGCGAAGGACCTGACGCACGGGCATAAAGGGGAATCGAGAAGCCTGGCGGAGCCCGTTCATGCCAAGGTTGCGTCATCACGGCCTCATCGGCGCCACCCCGGGAGTGAACCGGCTTTTTCTTCAGCGGGAGCAGCTCGGGTTTCACCTGTGGGGCCTTCCCCTTCTCCGCCGCGGTTAACCTCCTAATCGGCACCATGGACGCGCTGGTAAGACGGTGGAGAAAGAAGAAGGAGAAGCAAGAAGCGAGAAGGCGAAGACGGGTACACTACTAGGAAAACCCTTACCAGTAGCGCTAGTTTTTTTGCTATTAATAGCGCGGGCAGGCGCACTACTGCTACGGCGCTATAGCTATTTTGTAGCAGTAGCGCTTGTTCAGGCCATCGCTACTGGTATGTTCATTTACTAGTAGTGCGCCCCTGGAAAGCGCTACTGGTAAATGAGCGTTACTAGTAATATTTTGGCCCGCGCCACTTCTAAAATTTATGTTTTTTTTATACAATAACAACTCATCATGAACTAGTCTGTTTAAATAGCATATTCATTACCACTAGTCATCACCACCAAATAATGTTCGTCAATGAGACATCATATATATAACAAGTTGGTCACTAGTCATAATCACAACTCCTCATCCTCCTCATCAACTCTAACACATTGCATCACATAATAACACATTCTACCTAGGACCTACTCCTCTCATTGGACCTACTCTACCGTCTCTTAGGTAAAATATCATAAAACAAGATAGGCATTGACTCTTCATTAAGGAAAATTGACTCTCCATAATGAAGAACAGAGATCATCCTATCTCCAAGTCTTGGCCTACGCACAATGTTGCTTCCAAGTAGCTCTCTACAATGGTCGAAACATTTTTGCCAATCATTTATTATCATGGCTTCCTCGCTTTTAGAAATCCAGTATGGACAGGAGTGATGTGGATATTGTGGCTGACCTAGTTGTGGTGGCCGTAAGCTCATAACAGCAACGCAACCTCTTGGCAACATCAGATGAGGCACACAATCCATGGGATTTTCTGTTCAAAACATAGTAATTGTAGTTAGCAATGTAGTTTACTTTTAGAAGAATTTCTGCAAAAGATGCACGGATGTCATAATAGTAGAAAATCTTACCATGCTATCTCCATTGATGTTACCGTAGCACACCGCTTGCACTAGTGGCACATATTGACCATAATTTTGAGGAATTCGATAATAGTTATTGTAATTCTCAAGATCAGTAAAAAATGCGATAAGACCATCTTTCTCCTTATAAGTTAATTGTGCTTCATAATTGTAGTAGTAGGTTCTGTCTACCATCTTCCGTACATTTTTTGAAGAATGAAAATAAGCTGTCAATGGAAATAAGCTGTTAAATATTTTGAAATAAACAATATAAATTACTTAATAAATATGTTTGAGAAACTCACACCGCGGTAGAACTGGAAGCGTGTCAACAAGGACCCAAATGGTCATATTCTTTTCGTCGATGTCAGGATCACCAAGATCGAAGGTGAGAAGCATACCCTCATGAAAATCATACGCCTTTCAAAGGGGTTACCAATTCAGGCAACCAAAATTGGATGAGTTCACAGAATTGTATAGATTTACAGCAAAATCATAACCATGATGGGTCCTTAGTTGAATTATCTTTGTCTCCATGCTTTCATGATCTTCAAAACCCATCTTCTCCAAGACATAGCGTCTTGCATGGCATGGGATAAGCTAGTTGAATTGTAAAAGACGGAAATTACACGTTGAAGAAGTAGAGAAGTCGTGCAAAAATAACAAAAAACACTTGTCATCGTTGCGTACCGTATCAACATCGAAGGCCTCTTGGAGCTTGATGCTGAAGCGCCGACCTTCTACCAGTTGAGGCCTGTTGCACAGACCGCGCTCATCTTCGCAGTAATCGCACATAGCGAATTCCCTTTCGTCATCAGACATTTCCTAATAGGTAATTAATAATCCATCATCGAATACATATATAGTAGTTTGTAGCAAAGATCATCATATAACAACTAGAACACCTAAAATTTGTAGTTTGTAGTAGTTTGTAGCAAAGATCATCATCGAACCTAGTTTGTAGAAAAGATCATCATATAATCCATCATCGAATACATATATAGTAGTCTGCAGCACAAACCACGCTCATCTTTTGCATTCAATAAGCAAAATAACTAATAGGTAATTAATAATCCATCATCGAATACATATATAGTAGTTTGTAGCAAAGATCATCATATAATATCATAAATACATCTTGAATAATAGCTCCCCTAGGTTCAGTGGGCCGCGGTGGACACCCAAAGAGAAGGAACCATCACAGGATCATAGCTCCGGTGAGATCCCCAAATAAACTGCCAGGTATTGGAGAACCTGTCGTTCGCCAACGAAACCAAGTAGCGATGGACGTGCGCGTTCTCCTCCGTGACATGGTGCTATACCACCTGTGTGGGTGACTCAAGCCTCTGCACCGATGCAGGCCCACGTGACCGCCACCAAAGAAGCTCCGGCTCGACAACGGGCTAGCTCCTCACTAAGATGCGCTCACCAGAAGGTAGCACAACCCAGTACCAGCCCAGCGGAGCCCAGTCCCGGACATGGCCCCTCGGCTCAAGCACGAGTCCTCCGTCGAGTCGACGACGAGGATGCGGAATAGGCATCGTCGACGTCGATAACAAAATGCTTAATTATGAACACAAAATTAATAAACACCTAGCAAAATTCGGCATGACCTTTGCTAAAAGCAGGACATATCGAGCGCCTGAAATTTGCCAGAACGTAAACGAATCGACATTTCTGGCAAAACATAGGCCACTCGGTTAAAAAACTAAGATTGTGACATCTTCAAAATATGACATATATCCACTTCAAATTTGCATCTAATAGGAATAATTGTTTTTACTAAAAAATAACAACAAATGTGATAGTTCAAAATATGATCGTAAGATTAACTAGCTAGGGTTCATACTACATTATCCTAAGATTCATACTACATTATCCTAAGATTAACTAGCAGCTAGGTTTCATACTACATTTTCCTATCATTAAACAACTAAGACTAAAAACCTAAATTTTTCAACCTGCTAGGGTTCAAAAGAAACTAGGGAGGAGGAGGAAGGAGGGAGGAGGATGTACCTCTCGGTGGAGGAGGGCCGGCGCGGGGGCCGGGGCGGCTGGTGAGGGAGGAGGCCGACACAGGGGAGGGCGGCCGGCGGGGAGGAGGGCCGGCGCGGGAGAGGGCGGCCGACGCAGGGAGGAGGGTCGGCACGGGGGTCGACGGCGGCGCGGGGGGGGATTGAGGGAGGAGTGTGGAGTGTGTGAGTGAGCTGATGAGGCCGGGGGCGCAAGCAGGGTAACGTGCCAGCGGTGCGCGGGGGAGGGAGTGGGCTTAACAACAGCGCGGGTAAAGGGCCAGTGCTACTACTAAGCCCACTAGCGGTAGCGCCGGAGCACATCACACGGTACAGCTAAGTGGCCTGCCCTTTTGGCCCCGGCGGCCCGCTAAGCAGCAGCGCGACCCATTTTGGCCGGCGCTACTGTTATATACCAGTAGCTGGGAGCCCAAACAGGCGCTACTGCTAAAACTCTATGTATAAGTATTTTCCTAGTGGTGGTAGGGGGCTCCGCCCGCTCGCGCATTTATAGCCAAGGGGATGTCAATCGCCGGCCTCCCACGATCTCGAGTAATGATGGCTTCCTTTGCATGCAGTAGGCAGTTGTCAAGTTGGACAGTTGCCGAGGCAGCATGGGGAAGTGGAGGCTCCCACGTCCCATTAAGAGCCACGCGTCGACTCGGTCCGTAGGCGATTGGGGCCTGAGGTGCTCAGCACTTCCCCTTTGGCTTCGCCTCGAAGCCAAGTGCGAGCGCGACTTGGGCCCGAGGGCTACTTCCGGCGTTCTGGGAACCAAGGGCACCCAAACTTGCCTACCTGTAGCCCACTGATGTCTACTACACAACCTTATTCTTGTAGGTGTTGTTGGGCCTCCAACTGCAGAGGTTTGTAGGAAAGCAGCAAATTATCCTCAAGTGGATGCCCTAAGGTTTACCAATCTGTAGGAGGCGTAGGGTGAAGATGGTCTCTCTCAAGCAACCCTACAACCATAGAACAAAGAGTCTCTTGTGTCCCCAACACACCCAATACAATGGTAAACTGTATAGGTGCACTAGTTTGGCGAAGAGATGGTGATACAAGTGCAATATGGATGGTAGGTAAAGGTATTTGTAATCTGAAATTATAAAAACAGCAAGGTAACTAATGATAAAAGTAAGCGTAAGCGGTATTGCAATGGTAGGAAATAAGGCATATGGTTCATACTTTCACTAGTGCAAGTTCTCTCAACAATAATAACATAGATAGATCATATAACAATCCCTCAACATGCACCAAAGACTCGCTCCAAAGCCACTTATAGCGGAGAACAAACGAAGAGATTATGGTAGGGCACGAAACCACCTCAAAGTTATCCTTTCTGTTCTATCTATTCAAGAATCCGTAGTAAAATAACATGAAGCTATTCTTTTCGTTCGATCTATCATAGAGTTCATACTAGAATAACACCTTAAGATACAAATCAACCAAAACCCTAATGTCACCTAGATACTCCATTGTCACCTCAAGTATCCGTGGGCATGATTATACGATATGCATCACACAATCTCAGATTCATCTATTCAACCAACACAAAGTACTTCAAAGAGTGCCCCAAAGTTTCTACCGGAGAGTCAAGACGAAAACGTGTGCCAACACCTATGCATAGGTTCATGGGCGGAACCCGCAAGTTGATCACCAAAACATACATCAAGTGGATCACGTGAATATCCCATTGTCACCACACACATAAGCACGGCAAGACAAACATCAAGTGTTCCCAAATCCTTAAAGACTCAATCTGATAAGATAACTTCAAGAGGAAAACTCAATACATTACAAGAGAGTAGAGGGGGAGAAACATCATAAGATCCAACTATAATAGCAAAGCTCGCGATACATCAAGATCGTACCGCCTCAAGAACACGAGAGAGAGAGAGAGAGATCAAACACATAGCTACTGGTACATACCCTCAGCCTCGAGAGTGAACTACTCCCTCCTCGTCATGGAGAACGCCGGGATGATGAAGATGGCCACCGGTGAGGGATCCCCCCCCCCTAGGCAGGTTGCCGGAATGGGCTCCCGAGAGGTTTTTGGTGGCTACAGAGGCTTGCAGCGGCAGAACTCCAGATCTATCTTCGTCTTTGATGGTTTTAGGGTATATGGGAATATATAGGCGAAATAAGTCGGTCGGGGGAGCCACGAGGGGCCCATGAGAAAGGGAGGCACGCCCGGGGGGTGGGCGCGCCCTCCTATCACTTGGCCTCCTCGAAGCTTCCCTGGCTTGTACTCCAAGTCTCTCGGATCATGTTTGTTCCAAAAATCACGCTCCCGAAGGTTTCATTCCGTTTGGACTCCGTTTGATATTCCTTTTCTTCGAAATACTGAAATAGGCAATAAAACAGCAATATGGGCTGGGCCTCCGGTTAATAGGTTAGTCCCGAAAGTAATATAAAAGTGTATAATAAAGCCCGTAATCATTCAAAATAGATAGGATAATAGCATGAATGCTTCATAAATTATAGATACGTTGGAGACGTATTAGCATCCCCAAGCGTAATTCCTGCTCGTCCTCAAGTAGGTAAATGATAAAAGAAAGAATTTATGAAGTGTGAATGCTAGCAGGTGCACAAGTTTGATTAATGATAATTTCAATCACCTTTTTTAGCATGATTATATGTCATAACAGTAGTTCATCTCATAGAACTTCTCATGATCAAGTAACAAGCTATTCACATGTTAAAGCATAGACCATAAACTTTCTTGAAAACTAGCAAACTTCATTCTCAGTCATCAAACTATTACAATTCATCTTATTTTTAGGAAGGGTCTATGTCAGAGCTTTGATTGAGCAAACTCCACATACTCAACTATCATATAGTCTTCTACAATTGCTAAGACTCATGCAATACTAATGGTTATGGAGTTTTAATCAGACACTAAGAAAGATAGGGGCTTATAGTGTTGCCTCCCAATGTATTCACCTTTGAGTGATGTCAACAATAATAGTTCATGCTAACTTACATCCAATTGGATATATATAAGGATCTTTCCAACACGAGGTGCTTGCCAAAGGATAAAATGATAAAGGGAAAGGTGAAGATCACCTTGACTCTTGCATAAAGTAAAAGATAGGCCCTTCATAGAGGGAGTGTCGGGGAAACTGATCCACGAACACCTATGGGGCAGCGGACCAGGCCCCTTTCGGTTCGGCGGGGGGCGGAGGTCGCACGAAGAGCGGATCGAGGCGAAGCACACGAGCAGTTTACCCAGCTTCGGAGCTCTCCGGAGAGATAATACTCCTACTGATGCTTGTCTGATTATATTGTGTTCTTGCTCGAGAGAGCTAAGTGTTTTTCTGGCTTCCGAATGAGTCGAACCCCCTCTACGTTGCACATGGGCCTCCTTTTATATGCTCAAGAGGTCACCGACAGGTGGCAACGCAGAGAAGGGTAAAAGCGTAAAAAGTGTTGCGGTTGGTACACCTACTTGCACAGTGTGTCCTACCTAACCCTGACGGCAGGGGACAAAGGCATTAAATGCCCGTCTGTGTCGCCCAAACAGTGCAGAAAGGGACCGTCAGGGACGCCACCGTTCGCCACGATGGCGATCTTGTCAGCGTCGCATGCCACCGCGCACCGCTGGCTGCACAGCCTCACGCCACGCGCACCTGGAAAGGCCCCCAGAGCGACACGTTTGCGGATGTGCTAGAGTGTGGGTACAGAGTGGTTACTTGCCACGACAAGCGCCTTGCTGCGGTCATCGTCTTGTCACGCCCGGAAACATGTCTCTCACCAGGCCTCGAGATGCCTTGGTTGGTCTTCCCGGCAAGCTCCTCTAGCCGGGGCCTTGTTGCCTTGCCGGGGCGCGTGGCGCGTCGCAGCAAGTTCCTTGGGATGCCTTGGTTGGCCTTCCCGGCAAGCTCCTCTTGCCGGGGCCTTGTCTCCTTGGCTTGAATACTTTGTTCTTGAATGGCTCCAAGGGAACCATAGAGGACCTTGGCGGTCGCCCGGCAAGCCTTGCCGCGGGGTGCTGCAACTGCCCGTGCACAATTCGGGATACTAGGGTACCCCTCCTCTAGTACACCGACAGGAGCCCCCGGGCCTGGGCCACACACGGTGCCGAGCGCTGTTGGGCCAGGCCCAAAACAGGGCACGGGCACGCGCGGCCTGGGTTACGCCGAATCTTGCTCCGTATCCACCGCACCCTCCCCGAACAGCACGCGTTGAATGTGGCATCGTGGGAGAGATCGTGGGTGGTTTCTTTATTCGGAAGGGCGAAACGTCCGCCCCCTCCCTCTTTATAAGCAGAGGAAACAGGGGCAGTTCGCCCACCTCGCCGTTTGTTGCTCCAACTCCAAAAATCTCCGCCGCTCCTCCCTTCTTCCCGAAACCGAAGAAGAGCAGCGCTCCGCCCCCTATTGCCTCCAGCATCACCAACACCGCCGACCTCCCCCACCGCCTCCGCAATGGCCCCAAAAGCCGACAAGGGGAAGGGCGTGAAGTCAGCCGAGGCGCAGCGGCTTGCGGCGCTGCGGAAGGAGCGGGCCCTTTTCTCCCCTCAGCTCGGTGCGAAGGAGCTGAGGGAGTACTTCTACCTCTTCCGGTCGACAGAGACGCGAGTGCATCCGCGCACGAGGGTACTCCCGGCCACCGCTTCGAGACTGGCTCTGAACGGGTACCCCTTTTTCGCGTTGTTCTTCTACTGCGGGCTCTGCCCGCCTTTTTCTGAATTCTTTTGCGACATCATGAACACCTACGGGTTCCGCCTCCTTGATTTCACCCCCAACGCCGTCCTAACCATGGCAGTTTTCGCACATCTGTGCGAAAACTTTGTCGGAGTCCACCCAAACGTAGCCCTTTTCTGCCACTTCTTCATGCCTCGGGTTGAGAGAGGAGAGCCTCTTGCCGGCGGGATCGCTTGGATCTCGAGAGTCGGCAAGAAGGAAGCATATCTGGAGGGTGAGCTCCGCAGCAAGTGGGAAGAGTGGAGGGCAGAGTGGTGTTGGATCGTCGAGGAGAACCCGCAGCCATTCACTGCCGTGCGCCAAGCCCCAATAGTACGCGACAATGATTGGAGCAACGTGGCCCCGGAAGATGACAGGCTGAAGATTGCCGTCACCCGCATCCTTCGCCTCAGGCTTGCCGGGCTCACTGTAGGCGCTGTAGGCGCAGATTTCCTTCGCCGCCATATCGCCCCCCTGCAGGAGAGGGGGAGACCTACCTGGGAGTTCAAGAACTCGGCGGATATCATGAGGCTGCGCCCAGGCCTCAATTTCAACTTCACGGTCTTGGAATTGGACGCGATGCTTCTGGAGCTGTTCAAGCGCGACCCCCAGCACCCATTTGTGTTGCCGCGGAATGTCGTTCCGCTGTGCAACAATTCTTCACTTGACCGCATCCGCGTGATGATGCCGTTGTGTGACTCTCACGGAATCGCCCCAACTTGGCAAGAACCTGCGGATGACGTCGTGCGGGCGTTCTTCGACGACTTGGTAGAAGTGTCGGTCCGCGCTGATGAGCAGAAGAGCCTCACCCACGACACCACCGATGCGGAGATGCAGCGCATCGCCACCAGGCTGGAAGAGGCGGCAGCAGCTGCTGTCGCAGGCGTGTTCGGGTTCACCGTGGAGGAGGCAGAGGCAGCAGAGGCGGCAAGCCTTGCCGAGCGCGAGGAGTTTCCCGGCGAGGAAGATCTTGCCGGTCCTGAAGCTGAGCCGAGCGAGCCCTGCGAGGAAGAGCCCGAACCTTCAGACAGCTTGCCGCAGGCGGAGCCCCCGGCCCCGCCAAGAAGGCGTCTCCGCAAGGCCGCGGACGTAGCGGGGCGGCAGACGGGTCAACAGCCGCCGAGCCGCGCGACACGCTCTGCCGCGGCAAGCACCGTTTCCGCGGGAGCGCCTCACGCCGCCGCGACAACTGGAGCGGGGTCTTCCCGGTCCGCCACCACTGCTCCTGCCAAGCGGGCGAGGGAGCCTACTCCTCCGCCTCGCCGCACCGGAGGCGAGCCGGACTTCAATCTCTCCGCGCTCAGCTCCGACGACAAAGAAGAAGAGTAAGATCCCCTTGCTGTCCTCGTAATTCTTCAATTCTTGCTATCTTGTTTCTTTCGTCTTGTATCTGACTTGCTTCGATCTGAATCCATTCCTTTTTAGGACGCTAGCCCAGAGAGCTGTGAAGAGAGCCAAGGCCCCGGTGATTGTCATCGAAGATGATCTCACCGTGTCAGCAGGGGGTGTGTCTGAGACCACCTTGACGGACCTGGCAACTACTCCCCAAAGCAGCCCCCAGCGCAGCCCCGAGCGTAAGTTTATAGTTTACTTCCTGCTGTCAGGTGCGCATGGGTGCTCTTTTCTCTACTGATATCTTGTCTGTTGGATTTGTGTAGGAGCAGAACAGCCTCATCAGGAATGCCCGGAAGCTGCTCCCGAAGTGCCATCTGCTTCGACTACGCCGCCAAGGGAGGAATCCCCGGCAAGGGAGCGCTCTCCGGCAAGGGAGAACTCTCCGGCAAGGGGCAGCGCCAGCGATCCTCCGGTGGTTGAGACCACGACTGCAGATCCAAGCACAGGTAACCCTTTTGCCTGAAAAGCTCCCCTTGGGTTCTTCTTCTTTTGATTTTCTTCTTGAACATTTACTTGACCTTTCTCCCCCCTTCGGTCGTCAGATCTACCTGCCACGGATCCGATGGAGACAGAGGCCGCCGGCGAGGAGGACGCGCACGGCAACAATGACGACGCCGCCGCCACCGAAGAAGAGGTCGGTGCTGACGATCCCGCCGGCGAAGAGGCAGCCAAGGCTGCCGCCGCAGAAGCGGGCGAGGGATCCGGCGATCACACTGACGGCCCCGAGGCCGCAGGAGCGCCAGGCGCTACGCCGACCGCCGATCCCTCCGCCGATGCTGCAGCACCAGGCTCCGAAGAGCCCCAGTCCGGCGCCTACTTGAAGGCCGGCGACGGTATCTTCATCAAGCTCCCCTGGGCGTCAAGCTCCAGGGCACCGATCGAGGGAGAAATCCTGGATGGAGAGGTGCTCGCCTCCGCAGGGTTGACGGTAGTCGATGCGCCAAGTAGCAGCAGCGACGAGCCTGAAGAGGAGCGGCTGCTAAGGAAGCTGACATCGCTCTACCGTCCCCGACAAGCCAAGCTGGCCTCCCGAGAAGCGCTTGTCGCGAAGGCGGGAGTTGACATTGAGAAGCGCGCGGAGGAGCTCCGAGGCCTCAGGCAGGAAGCTCTCCGGTCCTTGGCGGAGGAGCGGGAGCAACTTCTCGAGGAGCGGAAAGCCTTCCTCCTCGAGAAGGCTGAAGCTGAAGAGAAGCAACGGCTTGTCGCCGAAAACTTATTCGCTCAAGAAGGAGAGTTGGCGCAGCGCAAGGTGAACCTTGACAGCCACGAGGAGGAACTTGCCGCGAGGGAGCAAGCAATTGGCGGGGCTGTCAAGGAAGCGAGAGATGCTGCCGAAGCTGCCGAGGCCGCCAAGAAGGAGCTGGGGACGAAGGTAGCGCAGCTGGAGGCTGATCTCAGGGCGAGTGGCGAGGAGCTTGCCGCTCTCAAGCGAGAGCGCGAGAAGGATGCTGCCGCTCATGGTGAACTGCAGGGCCTTCTCGCAGAGAGGAGCAAGGAGCTCAGCGCCGCCAAGGACTCCAATGCGGACCTCGAGTTGAAGCTGGCCACTTTGACTTAGACGCTGGACGGCGCCAGGGAGCGGGAGGTGGTCTTGTTGGAGAAGATCAAGGCCGACGAGGCGCTGCTAGCGAATGCTGCTGCCGCTCACGACGCCTTCAGGGAGACAGTGGAGCATTGGACTGAAGGTCTTGTGGATGCTGCCGCTGCCATCGACGGGGAGTTGGCGCAGCTGGGGATGGAGGATTTTGGGTATCCCTCCGACGAGCATCTCCAACCCAGCGCCAAGCTCAGCCTGTTCTTCAAAGGCGTGGCGACGGCCCTTCAGCGACTCCGGGAGAGGATCCCAAAGCAGCTGGCCGATGAGTCGCGCAGGATTTGCGCGGGGGCTCTCTAGAAGGTGCTGATGAAGGTGGCCTTCCGCAATCCAGGCCTCAACTTCACCAACGTCCTCAAATCCTTGCCGCCGGATGCTGATCGGGATGCGCTCAAGGCCCTTGTCGCACCCATTGTGGACAAGGTGAGCGAGATCAAGAGGGTTGAGGGCGATCGCGTAGATTAGGCCGCCCTTCTTTTCTTTTTCTTTGTCGCCGCTGGTCATGTCATGAGAACATTCTGTTAGAGCTGCAACAAGTCATCTTGTAATATAACTCTGTTTTAGGTAGAGATTTGCTATGTTATTTCCTTTACTTGATTCCCTGCTTTGTATGTTTTTACCCTACGCTTTTAGGGAACTTGTCGGCGCAGGCACATTTGCCGTGAGCGCTGAGTGCGGGACATCAGCAGCCTGCTGGCGATGCCGCTTCCGACAAGAAACCTTGTCTCAACTAGTCGCAGCTCACTTAAGTTGTTGAGCGAACTCGAAACAAAGTAAGGGCGCAACTAGCTACGAGTTGGTTCCTCCGCGCACAGGTTTTCCATACAAAGCACGGTCGTTCAAGGAAGATAACTTAAAAATTTAAAACTGATTGCTCAAACTTTGGCAATTTAGCTTTTCTGTCGTTTGTTTTCCGGTAAGGCGAAAACTTGCTTGAACGGCGCGTGATCCACACCATTATCTTCTCCTCCCCCCCCCCCCGGGAAACTTGTGGGCGAGGGAACCTTCCTTTCCTTTTTGAGAAAAAGAAAGAAGAGAAAATAAAGGCATGGAGCCTTATAGCTCGTTATTGCTTACCGGGGTTAGGTGCTGCACAAAGTGTCAGATAACGCATGCAAATATAAAGTAAAAAGCATGAAATTGACAAGATGTGCGGAGCACATGAGCTTTACTTATGCACGGGATCTGCGCCCGGCTTTGTACAAAGGATTACATGCAACATCGGCAAGACTTGTACAAAAGGTGGTTGCCGGAACGGGTTCCGGCAACCGCGCCCTATGGGTAAAACTTACGAAGATGCTCAATGTTCGAGGAGTTGCTCACCGGAGTGCCATCTTCGGTCTCAAGGTGGACAGCGCCAGGCCTAGTGACTCGTTTCACCCGATAAGGGCCTTCCCACTTCGGCGTCAACTTGTTGGAATTCTTGGCGGACTGAACGCGCCGAAGAACAAGGTCGCCTTCCTCGAAGCTTCTGGCTTTAACTTTGTGGCTATGGTAGCGGCGCAAAGCTTGCTGGTATCGAGCAGCTCGTACAGCAGCCTGAACACGGTCCACCTCAAGGAGCAGCGCGTCATCTTGTCGCAGCTGCTCTTGCTCGAGCTCATCATAAGCGAGCACTCGAGGCGACCCGTATACGAGTTCCATGGGGAGAACTGCCTCTGCTCCATAGACTAGAGCAAAAGGTGTCTGGCCAGTGGCTCGATTTGGCGTCGTCCTGACTGACCAAAGAACCACCGGCAGCTCCTCAATCCAGTTTCTTCCGCACTTGCGTAGCCTGTCGAAAGTCCTGGTCTTGAGCCCGCGCAGCACTTCAGCATTTGCCCTCTCTGCTTGACCGTTGCTTTTCGGATGAGCAACAGAAGCGAAGCAGACATTGGCGCCAAGATCTTGGACGTACTCCATGAAGGTGCGGCTCGTGAATTGCGTGCCGTTGTCGGTGATGATCCTGTTAGGGATCCCGAAACGGCAAACAATCGACCTGAAGAACTTGACTGCTGACTGTGCTGTCACCTTCCTCACTGGTTCCACTTCCGGCCACTTTGTGAACTTGTCGATTGCAACGTACAAGTACTCAAAGCCCTCGACAGCTCGGGGAAAGGGGCCGAGGATGTCGAGCCCCTAGACCGAAAATGGCCAGGATAAAGGGATCGTCTGGAGAGCTTGAGCTGGCTGGTGTATCTGTTTGGAGTGGAACTGGCACGCTTCACACTTGGTTACTTGTGCAGTTGCATCCTGGAGGGCTGTCGGCCAGAAGAAACCTTGCCGGAAAGCTTTGCCGGCAAGTGCTCTTGCGCCAATGTAGTGACCACATATGCCTCCATGTATCTCTGTCAACAGCTTTTGTCCGTCTTCCCGGTGAATACACTTTAATTTCACACCGTTGAGTCTTCTTCTGTACAGTGTGCTGTCGACAAACTGGTACATACTTGACTACCGGGCTACTTTTTCCGCTTCTTCTTGCTCTTCGGGAAGTTCTCCTGTCTGAAGGAAATGGACAATGTGTTGTGCCCATGCTGGAGCTTGTGGCTCGACAACAAGGACTAAAGGCACATCTGCTGCTGCGGGAACATCCGCTTCTACGGCGAGAACCTGCGGCTCAGCCGGAGCTTGATGTTCCCCGGCAAGCTTGCCGGAGCAAAGCTTGTCGGGAGCGTCTGCTACGACGGAACAAACCATAAGGCTTGCCGGAGCAGACCGCTCCTCAACACCCTTGGTGTTGATCTTGGGGACTTTCTTGGCGGCGGCTTCAGGGAGCTCTGCCGGAGAATAGTCACCAGAAATCAACTTCCTCTTCTTGCTCTGTCCAGTTGATGGCGTTACAGACGGTTGAGTCAGCTTGAGCACAAAGATCCTCGGTTCCACGGGCAACTTTAGTGCAGCGCACTTCGACAGGCCATCAGCTATGTCATTCTGAGACCTTGGAACATGTTCCATCTACAGGCCGTCAAAGTGCTCTTCTAGCTTCCTCACTTCATCAACATATGCTTCCATCAACGAACTCTGATAGTTCTTGTTCACTTGGCGGACGACAAGCTGTGAGTCACGCCTGACAATGAGCATCTTGATCCCAAGGTCTGCTGTGATCCTGAGACCGGCAAGCAATCCTTCATACTCTGCAGTATTGTTGGTTGCTTGCTCCTTGGGAAAGTGCATCTGGACTACGTACTTGAGGTGCTCTCCGGTGGGTGCGACAAGCAGCACGCCCGCACCGGCGCCTTGCAGCGAGAAGGCACCATCAAAGTACATCAGCCACTCTTTGTTCGCTTCCTTGACGGGGATGCTCGTCTCTGGAATTTCTTCATCTTGTGTTGGCGTCCACTCTGCTATGAACTCTGCCAATGCTCTGCTTTGGATAGTTGAAGTGCTCTCAAACTTGAGGCCAAAGCTTGACAGTACTAATGCCCACTCGACAATCCTGCCTGTTGCTTCTGGATTTTGCAGTATCCTCTTCAGCGGAAAACGAGTGACGACTGTGATCTCATGTGCTTGGAAGTAATGGCGCAGCTTTCTCGAGGCCATGAGAAGGCCGAAAAGCAATTTCTGCACACCAGAGTACCTTGACCTATCCCCCTGCAGAAGGGAACTGACAAAGTAAACTGGGCGCTGCACTATTCTCTTCTGCATCTTATCATGCTCCTGCGCAGATCCATCCTTGTCGGGACCAGAGCTTGTCGGCGAGGCCCCCTGCTTGTCGCTGGATGCATCTGCCGTGGTTGCTGGCTCATCATCTGCCTCCCTCTCCGCCACTAACGCAGCACTAACCACTTGATTGGTTGCCGCTATATATAGCAGTAACTTCTCTTGTGGCTTAGGTGCGACAAGTGTTGGAGTGGAGGATAGGTATCTCTTCAAGTCCTGCAACGCAGCCTCCGCTTCCGGAGTCCATTTCATTGGACCTGCCTTTTTCAAAATTTTGAAAAATGGCAGGGCGCGCTCAGCAGACCTAGAGATAAACCTGCTGAGAGCAGCCACACAACTGGCAAGTCTTCGTACATCCTTGACGCGCTTTGGTGCTTCAATCTGCTCAATGGCCTTGATCTTGTCGGGATTGGCCTCAATTCCCCGCTGAGACACGAAAAACCCGAGAAGCTTGTCGGAGGGGACTCCAAACACGCACTTCTCGGGGTTAAGCTTGAGGTTGATCTTGCGCAGATTTGCAAAGGTTTCGTCCAAATCTTGAATCAGGGTCGCCCTGTCCTTGCTCTTGACCACTATGTCATCCATGTAGGCTTCCACATTTCTATGCATCTGCGGCTCAATAGAATGGTGGACTACCCTTGCAAATGTTGAACCAGCATTCTTCAAACCGAAAGGCATCCGTACGAAATAGTACGTGCCACACGGGGTGATGAATGCGGTCTTCTCCTCATCCTCTTCTGCCATAAGATCTGATGGTATCCTGAATATGCATCAAGAAATGAAAGCAAATCACATCCGCCGTGGAGTCAACAATCTGGTCGATGCGCGGCAAAGGAAATGGGTCTTTGGGACAAGCTTTGTTAACATCGGTAAAGTTGATACAAAGCCTCCATTTCTCGTTTGCCTTGCGCACGACTACAGGATTGGCCAACCACGTAGGATGGAGCACCCCTCTGACAAGGCCTGCTGCTTCCAACTTCTTGATTTCTTCTGCGATGAATTCCTGGCGCTCCACTGCCTGTTTCCTGACTTTCTGCTTGACGGGCCGCGCATGAGGACAACGGCAAGGTGGTGCTCAATTACTTTCCTGGGAACACCGGGGATGTCGGACGGTTGCCACGCAAACACGTCGACGTTTGCCCGCAGGAAAGCAACGAGCGCGCTTTCCTATTTGGGGTCGAGAGTGGCACTGATGGTGAAGGTACCACCAGTGCCGTTCTCCTTGGCGGACACCTTCTTGGTCTCTGGTGGAGCTGCCATTGTCTTCTTACACTTGCCGGTGGAGCTCGATGGTGCGTCCTCGACGATAGCGCAGCACTCCGAAGAGGTGCGCTTGCCGGAGTGGGCATCAGAACTCGACTTGGTCTTCTTCTTCCCCCCGGGAGCTTCAGCGGCAAGTGATTTGCGATCTGTTGCGGCTGCTGCTTCCCGGTAGATCTTGTCGGCGCAGATAAGAGCATCCTTCTTGTCGCCAGGGACAGAGATGACACTTATCGGGCCTGGCATCTTCAGTACGTTGTATGCATAATGAGAGGCTGCCATGAATTTGGCGAGTGCTGGACGGCCAAGTATCCCATTGTAAGTCAATGGAAAGTCAGCAACGTCAAAAGTGACCCTCTCAGTCCTGAAGTTCAACTCGCTGCCAAATGTTACCGGCAACGTGATCTTTCCCTTCGGCTTGCTCCTTCCCGGATTGATTCCTTGGAACGTGCCGGTCTCTTCGAGCTCGCTATCAGGGATCTGGAGTTTCTGGAGTACCGCGGAGGAGATCAAGTTCAAGCCGGCCCCGTCGTCAACTAGCATCTTGGTGACCTTGAGGTTGCGGATAGTTGGTGAAACCAACATCGGCAAGCACCCGACCGCAGTTATGCGATTAGGGTGATCCTCAATATCAAAGATGATAGGCGTGCTAGACCATTTCAGAGGCTTGCGTGACTCGACGGGTGGTTCTGCCGCATTGACTTCCCGCACGCACAGGACCTCTGTGGCTTTCTGGAACTCCTGCTCATCGGCCTCATCTTCATCCATATCTTCATCTTCGTCGTCATCTTCATCCTTGTCGCGGCCGCGGAGAGGTCTGTCTCCTTGCCGCTGCTTGGCCTTGCCGCGGCGTCCTCCTCGGCCGGGACGTTTATTGCTAGCTCCTCCAGCACCTTCCTGAGCTTTCTCCTTGTCGCGCCGCTCATATTCAACCTTTTGCTGCTCGACAAGCTGCTCGACCTTCTTGCAGCTCTGGAGGTCATGGCCCTTGGTGCGGTGGATCTTGCAGTATTGCTTGTTGGTGCCGTCCTGCTTGTCGGCGACTGCCACAGCTGTGGCAACCTCCTTGCCGGAGCTACCAGCTTCGGCTTTCTTGCCGGACTGCTCAACAACTAGCACATCTTTGCCTTTCTTCTTCCTCCTGTTCCGCCGCCGGTTCTTCCTTGCCGGGGCAGTGTCCTCACTATCAGATCCTTCTACTCTTGTGTTCTCTCCGGGGAGTTTCCTCCCTTCCTCAGCACGTGCACACTTGTCAGCCAGGGCTTATAGCTCACTGACATCTCTGATCTTGCACATCGCCATCTCCTCCCGCATCCTGCGGTTCCGCACGTTCTGATGGAACGATCTGATTACCGCGACAGGGTGGACATCTGGGATGTTGTGCTGTACGCGGCTGAATCTTTGAATGTACTTGCGCAGGGGCTCTCCTTCCTTCTGGGTGAGAAGATGAAGATCGCTCTCTTGGCCATGAGGCTTGTGGCCGCCTGTAAAGGCGCCGACAAACTGATGGCATAAATCACCCCAGGAGGATATGGAGTTGTCCGGCAAGTGCATGAGCCAGGATCTGACATTGGGCTTGAGCACCAGTGGGAAGAAGTTGGCAAGGATCTTGTCGTCCCGTCCTCCGGCAGCATGCACCACGATGGTGTAGATGCTGAGGAACTCCGACGGATGCGTCTTGCCGTCGTACTTCTATGGTACATCTGGTTTGAAATTCTTGGTACTGGGCCACTGGACTTGCCACAGCTCATGAGTGAACGCAGGGCAACCTACCGCGTATGGCAAGTCGCCTGGTTCCCCTGGCGCATGCACATCAACAGAGGGCCCAGCGCGCTTGTCGGATTGATGTCGCGCTTCTCTCCGGCGCTCGATGTGAGTACGAGCGTCTTCTTGCTGTCGTTCGTGAAGAACTTGGCACTGATCGCGACGAGCTCGTGGATCTGACGATGCGGTGGAGTCGCTGTCGAGGTGGATCCGATGAGTTGGCGATCTTGGCCTTCGGGGTGGAGAGTGCATGGTGGTTGCACCCCCACCGGTTTCGTCACCACCAGCTCGTGCCTGGCAGTCCTGCCGCGGCTGCGATGCAGTTGGCTGCCGCGGAGTGTCGCCGTTGGCGAAGCCGATGAGACTCTGAATGGTGGCCCTCCATTGGTCGATCTTGTCTTCCGCTGGAGGGTAATCCAGGAGCAGCTGACCTCGCGCCAAAGCTTCTGCCGGAGTGGTGGGAGGCAGTGGCAAACGGTGCGAGGAGCAGCATCCCGTCCAGGCGACCGTGTCTTGCTCATGCCAGCACGTTGGCGTGCATGCTGGTCTTGAGCACCCCGAGATCCACCAGCTCGATCTTGTCCCAATGAACGTATGGTACTGCGAATACCATGACGCTGTCGGTCCTGCGCCTCCTGAGATGGGCGCGGTACATGTACGGACGCCGAGGTCTGCGCAGCCTTGTCCTTGGACCTGGCAGCATCGTGAGCTTCCTCGTCGATGTCCGTTCTTCCACCGGCTTCCACTCCACCACCCGTTTGCTCCGGCGGTGGTGGAAGTGACGTGGACGGAGTAGCTGCCGCCGAAGTCTTCTTCTTCGGTGGCATGTCGATGAAGAAAATGAAGATCTAGCTCGTGCGAACGCCGGATCAGGTTCACGCAATCTCGACGCCCCCAACCTGGCGCGCCATAGATGTCGGGGAAACTGATCCACGAACACCTATGGGGCCGGCGGACCGGGCCCCTTTCGGTTCGGCGGGGGGCAGAGGTCGCACGAAGAGCGGATCGAGGCGAAGCACACGAGCAGTTTACCCAGCTTCGGAGCTCTCCGGAGAGATAATACTCCTACTGCTGCTTGTCTTATTATATTGTGTTCTTGCTTGAGAGAGCTAAGTGTTTTTCTGGCTTCCGAATGAGTCGAACCCCCTCTACGTTGCGCATGGGCCTCCTTTTATATGCTCAAGGGGTCACCGACAGGTGGCAACACAGAGAAGGGTAAAAGCGTAAAAAGTGTTGCGGTTGGTACACCTACTTGCACAGTGTGTCCTACCTAACCCTGACGGCAGGGGACAAAGGCATTAAATGCACGTCTGTGTCGCCCAAACAGTGCAGAAAGGGACCGTCAGGGACGCCACCGTTCGCCACGATGGCGATCTTGTCAGCGTCGCATGCCACCGCGCACCGCTGGCTGCACAGCCTCACGCCACGCGCGCCTGGAAAGGCCCCCAGAGCGACACATTTGCGGATGTGCTGGAGCGTGGGTACAGAGTGGTTACTTGCCGCGGCAAGCGCCTTGCTGCGGTCGTCGTCTTGTCGCGCCCGGAAACTTGTCGCTCACCAGGCCTCGAGATGCCTTGGTTGGTCTTCCCGGGAAGCTCCTCTTGCCGGGGCCTTGTTGCCTTGCCGGGGCGCGTGGCACGTCGCGGCAAGTTCCTTGGGATGCCTTGGTTGGCCTTCCCGGCAAGCTCCTCTTGCCGGGGCCTTGTCTCCTTGGCTTGAATACTTTGTTCTTGAATGGCTCCAAGGGAACCACGGAGGACCTTGGCGGTCGCCCGACAAGCCTTGCCGCGGGGTGCTGCAACTGCCCGTGCACAAGTTCGGGATACTAGGGTACCCCTACTCTAGTACACCGACAGGGAGGCAGAGGTTGTCATGCGCTTTTATGGTTGGATGCACAAATTCTTAATGCAAAAGAACGTCACTTTATATTTCCACTTGTATATGGACCTTTATTATGCAGTCCGTCGCTTTTATTGGTTCCATAACAAGATCGTATAAAGCTTATTTTCTTCACACTAATAGATCATGCATATTTAGAGAGCAATTTTTATTGCTGGCACCGATGACAACTTACTTGAAGGATCTTACTCAATCCATAGGTAGGTATGCCGGACTCTCATGGCAAAAACTGGGTTTAAGGTATTTGGAAGCACAAGTAGTATCTCTACTTGGTGCAAGGAATTTTGGCTAGCATGAGGGGGGAAGGCAAGCTCAACATGTTAGAATGATCCATGACAATATACTTTAGCTGAGATGTGAGAAAACATAACCCATTATGTTGTCCTCCTTGTCCAACATCAACTCTTTAGCATGTCATACTTAATGAGTGCTCGCAATTATAAAAGATGTCTAGGATAGTATATTTATATGTGAAACTCTCTTCCTTCAATATTCTTTCATGAATTGTTCAAATGACCAATACAATGCTTGCTAACCTTCAACCTCTACTTCTTAGATGTGAAGTCATTACTCCCCATGGGATAAGCAAATGAGACATATATAATTTCAGATTTATAGCATTCAACTCATTCAACCATTTACTCATAGGATATAAGTGAAGCACACGAGTAAATGACAAACTACTCCAAAAAGATATAAGTGAAGATCAATGAGTAGCTAAATAATTATGTAGCTATATGAAGACTCTCTCTCATTAAAGAATTTCAGATCTTGGTATTTTATTCAAACAGCAAGCAAAACAAAATAAAATGACATTACTAGGATAGCACAACTCATGTGAAGAAGCAAAAACTTAGGTTCAACCGATACTAACCGATAGTTGTTGAAGAAGAAAGGTGGGATGCCTCACGGGGCATCCCCAAGCTTAGATGCTTGAGACTTCTTGGAATATTATCTTGGGGTGCCTTGGGCATCCCCAAGCTTGAACTTTTGTGTCTCCTTAATTCCTCTCATATCATGGTTTCTCTTTTTATCAAAAGCTTCATCCACACCAAACTCAACGAGAACTCGTGAGATAGGTTAGTATAAACCAATGCAAAACCTTATCATTTTCTACTGTAACAAACCACTAAAATTATTTTCCAACATTGCATACTAAATTTCTCTGCATATTTAATACTCCTATCCTCAAATAGAATCATTAAACAAGCAAACATATACGAACAATGCAAACATAACAGCAATCTGCCAAAACAGTATAGTCTGTGAAGAATGCAAGATTCATCATACTTACCTAACTCCAAAAATTATGAGAAAACTATTACGCTGTAGAAGATTTATCAGATCTCAATAAGCAAAAAGTTTCAACATTATATCTTTCTCTGACTTTTCTAGGGAATTTTTGCAACAGCGGTAAACCTTCTGTTTTCAAACAGCAACATGCATACTAGCAAAATAAGCATGGCAAAGGCTATCCTTGACATTTTTATTGAAAATAAAGATGCAAAAAATTAAACTAAATAACAGCAAGCAAATACTAACAAGAGAAAATGATGCTCCAAGCAAAACACATATCATGTGCTGAATAAAAATATAGCTCCAAGTAAAGTTACCGATGAACGAAGACGAAAGAGGGGATGCCATCCGGGGCATCTCCAAGCTTAGGCTCTTGGTTGTCCTTGAATATTACCTTGGGGTGCCTTGGGCATCCCCAAGCTTAGGCTCTTGCCACTCCTTATTCCATAGTCCATAGAATCTTTACCCAAAACTTGAAGACTCCACAACACAAAACTCGACAGAAAACTCGTAAGGTCCGTTAGTGTAAGAAAATAAAACCACCACTTGGGTACTGTAATGAACTCATTATAAATTCATATTGGTGTAATATCTACTGTACTCCAACTTATCTATGGTTCATACCCTCCGATACTACTCATAGACTCATCAAAATAAGCCAACAACACATAGAAAACAGAATCTGTCAAAAACTGAACAGTCTGTAGTAATCTGTATCAAACGTATACTTATGGAACTCAAAAACTCCTACCAAATTAGGAAGTACTAAGAAATTTGTGTACAAATCCAGAGAAAAATGAATCAGATCAAAAGCACGTTTCTGTGAATTAAAAAAACCAATTTACTGGGTGCAAAAGTTTCTGATTCTCAGCAGGATCAACACAACTATCACCGTAAGCTATCCTAAAGGTCTTACTTGGCACTTTATTGAAACAAAAGCTATAAAACATGATTAGTAAAGTAGCATAATCATGTGAACACACAAAAACAGTAAGGATAAATATTGGGTTGTCTCCCAACAGTGCTTTTCTTTAATGCCTTTTGTCACACCCAATATGCGATACTATCCTAAAGAGACTCGAAGGTCCCACCAAGGATAGAACCGCATATTGAAACGCTTTTGCAAGGTGGATATCGTTACATCAACATTACATAATAAATGGGGATACATACAAAAGGCATACAATGCCACCCGAATACAACATCATCTTACATAAGAGCATCATCCGACTACGGATGAAACACAAACAGGAACTCAAACAACATCCACCCTGCTAGCCCAGGCTGCCGACCTGAAACCTATCCCCTGATCAAAGAAGAAGCAGAAGGAGAACTCCAAAACAAGCAAACATCGCTCTCGCGTCATGATCATCACATAACCTGTACCTGCAACTGTTGTTGTAGTAATCTGTGAGCCACGAGGACTCAGCAATCCCATTACCATGGGTATCAAGACTAGCAAAGCTTAAAGGGTAAGGAAGGGGGTAAAGTGGTGAGGTTGCAGCAATGACTAAGCATGTATGGTGGCTAACATACGCAAATAAGAGAGAGAAGAGAGCAAACGGAACAGTCGTGAAGCTAGCAATGATCAAGAGGTGATCCTGAACTCCTACTTACGTCAAACATAACCCCAAAACTGTGTTCACTTCCCGGACTCCACCGAAAAGAGACCATCACGACTACACACGCGGTTGATGCGTTTTAGTTCGAATCAGGTGTCAAGTTATCTACAACCGGACATTAACAAATTTCCATCTGCCACATAACCGCGGGCATGGTTTTCGAAAGATTATACCCTGCAGGGGTGTCACAACTTAGCCCATGATAAGCTCTCGCAATCAACGAAGGATATTCCTTCTCCCAGGAAGACCCGATCAGACTCGGAATCCCGGTTACAAGACATTTTGACAATGGTAAAACAAGACCAGCAAAGCCGCCCGAATGTGCCGACAAATCCTGATAGGAGCTGCACATATCTCGTTCTCAGGGCACACCGGATTGTCCAAACTTCCGGTAGGCCAGCCCAGAGTTGCCCCTGGTGACCATCGGCGGCTGACAGGTTGGACCAACACTCACGACGAGCACTGGCCCGGGGGGATAAAATAAAGATGACCCTCGAGAGTGCGACTCCCAAGAGAAAAAGGGCTAGGTGAGGCAAATGTAAAACCAAGCTTGGGCCTTGCTGGAGGAGTTTTATTCAAAGCGAACTGTCAAGGGGGTCCCATAAATCACCAACCGCGTTAGGGATGCAAAATCTGGGAACATAATACCGATATGACGGAAACTAGGGCGGCAAGAGTGGAACAAAACACCAGGCATAAGGCCGATTCTTCCACCCTTTACCAAGTATATAGATGCATTAATAATATAAGAGATATTGTGATATCCCAACATTATCCTATCCACCATGGAGAAATCTTCAACTTCACCTGCAACTAGCAACACTATAAGAGGGGCTGAGCAAAAGCGGTAACATAGCCAAACAATGGTTTGCTAGGAAGGGCGAAAAAGGTTAGAGGCTGACATGGCAATTGGGAGGCTTGATGAGCAAAAGATAGGTAGCGCAGCAAAGCGATAGAACGAAGCAACTAGCATAGCAATGATAGTAGTGAGATCCAGGGTTGCGGTCATCTTGCCTGAAATCCCGCTAGGAAGAAGAACGAGTCCATGAAGAAGAGGAACGGATGAAGCCGAACCAAGAATAGACGAACGAATCCTCACGATCGCAACGAAACGGGAACTATCGAGAAGAAGCACACAACATGGTAAACACACCACACATATACAAGACATGATGCACAACCAAGCATGATGCATGATAAAGGCTACATGAAGCTACTCATGGCAAGAGATGACGCAAACAAGAGCAACACATCAAGGCAAGTTTAAATGAGGCCGGGAACAACATATAACAAATCCGATAAGTCCTCATATGCAAATTTCGAAATTGGTCCAGATCTGAATAAACCTTATGTTCAAGTTGTTAAACAGCAAGTTAAGATGCACCAAGATGATCTACACGAGATTCTACTCAAGTTGCATATAAAATTCATTTAATTCGGAGCTACGGCCTAGCAGATATGAGCAAAACAAGTTAAACATGGCATTGATGCTAAATGCATCCAAACATCAAGAAAACACCTCAAAATAAGGATGCAACATGATAATATGAAACTACATGCAATTCTAAGCAAGTTTCATATAGAGCACACTCAAAACGGAGCAACGGTTCAACACACACACACTATACAAGTTTAAAGGACAAGCTATCCAAAACAGCAACTAGGCATATTGCAAGCATCAAAACAACATGCTACAGCACCTTAACATAAAAACAAAAAGCATGGACATGATTTGCAGGTAAAGCATAACAAAACATGAACACTGAGCTATCTCCAGAAAACACTAGAACATGCTCAAAAATACATGGCGAGATTGCAAATAATAACAGTTTCAGACTTTGCAGAAATAACATCAGGTTGCAATGTTTAGAGTTCAAACAACATGTTACAGGAACTTAAAATGGCTAAAAAAGGCATGGAATGAATCTACTAATTGCATAGAACCAAAGTCCTTTACTGACCATGAGCCAAAAGGATCAGAAGATATGATGGCACCCATGTAAACATGGCAAAAGATATGACAGATTCAAACATGGCAGGAACAACGATAAGTAGGCATGTTGGTGAGCTTGTACCACTCACCACAGAGCATTACATGGCATGACAAGGTGACTAACAGTAAGAAGACATGTTTCTAAAGCTAAGCATGGCAAGATCAAGTTCATAGGGTGCATGGATCACTAGCAAAACACATGGCAAAACTGAACTTCATGTTAACAGGCTGACATCAACATTATTTAGCAACTTCGGAGAAAGGTTACAACAAGCTACAACAGGATATAAATGCAACCAGGGGCATGGATGGATAGAACATGACATTTACAACAAAACATCGTTAGTGAACATCTCCATATTATGCATAGAATGACTTGTAGCAACAGGTTTACATAGCAACATAATATAACAGAATCAGCCTAGCAAAACAGCAACATCAAGTACCCTACTTCACGAGCTTGATGCACTCAGTACAAGACTCACAAAAAATACATGGATGGCACCCCTGTAAATATGGCATGATGTAGTTCAAAACACATGTAGAGCTCATGCTCATAGGATGCACACACAAAATGCAACAAAAATGACAAATCACCAAATTATAACAGTTTCAGCAGATTAACATCATATAGCACTTTTGCAACGATGATTCAGGCATCAAGATGATCTCAAACAAGCATGGCATAATGGAACGAAATGCAGAGCATCTCACAACAAACATTCTGACATATTACACGCACGAAACGGAGCAGTATGCATGGAGTTATGACAGGTCAAAGAGGGCACCAAAATATGACAGAAAAAGGGACAGGCGATTTTTACCCCGCGAAAAAACTGGACGAAGATCTTCCGGGACGGAGGGATCCGAGCGCGGGGAGGCGTTTGGATCGGGGGAGTGGTGGATCTCATCCCACTCCCCGGATCCGGCGCCGGCGAGAGCTCCGGCGAGCTCGAACTCCGGCGATGGCACGGTGGGATGGTAGAGGCGGCGGACGGAGGCGAGGCAGGCGCGGTCCGGCGTGGCA
>NC_041383.1:343813026-343820012 GCF_002162155.2 Triticum dicoccoides | reverse complement strand
GGGGTGCGGCGGCGGGGCACCCGGGGCACGGCGGCGCGGGGAGATGGGCCGGGAGGGCCCGATCCGGGCTCTCCGGGCCGCGGCGGCAGGGACGGCGCGTGGTGCCACGTGGTGGGTCCTGGTTCGCTAAGGGCGGCGGCGCTGACGGAGCGGACATGTCCGGTCCGATCCGGACGTGTCCAGCGGCGGAGAGGGAGCGAGGCTAGGGTTTCGGGGGGATTCATCCGTGAATTTCTGGGGGAGGACTAATTTATAGGTTCTGGGAGCTAGGAGAGTCCAAATGAGGAGCGGTTTTCGCCCACACGATTGTGATCGAACGACCGAGGGCATGGACGGGATTAGGATGGGTTTTGGGCCACTTTTGAGGGGTGTTGGGCTGCAACATGCACGAGGACTTTTTGGTCCCTCGGTTAACCGTTGGAGTATCAACCGACCTCCAAATGGTACGAAACTTGACAGGTGGTCTACCGGTGCTATACCAAGGCCGCTTGGCAAACCTCGGGCCATTCCGAGAAAGTTTAACAGCCGCACATGAAAACAAGGTCTGAGAGGGGCGACGGGCGCGCGCGAGAGGTCTGGACTCCAAACGGACAACGGAGAGAACCGGGAGAACCCGAACGAATGAAAGTTTTGAAAAACATGCGGATGAAATGCAGATGATGACATGACAATATGCAACACGGAAGCAAATGACATGGCAATGACGGCGAATAACTGGTAGACACCTGGCGCATCGAATCCAGGGCGTTACAACACTCCTCCACTAACAAGAGATCTCGTCCCGAGATCTTAGGACCGAGACGGAAGGGAAAAGGGATGAGGTGAAACAAGAACTCAAGAGAAGACGCAAGGAATCGAGAGCACTCGAGAAGAAGAGAGGAACGACAAGAATGACGAGAATTGAAAGCTCACGAAATCAGATAGACTATGAAACGCTCTGGTCAGAACGAGATAAGAAACGAATAAGACTGAAAGGATTTAGGCAGCACTCCGACTAAAACATGGAGGAATAGAACACGAGCTTGAGAGGATGGAATGATACTTGACGAGGACATGACACAAAACCTCCGGAAAGAATTGAAAGAGTTGATTGAAAAGAACGGAGAAGACAATGAAAACTTGTGCCACGAATGAAATTGAAAGCAACCTTAGAAGAAAGAATTGAACAGAGTTGTTGAGAAAAATCAACAACGAAAAGAATAAGCTTGTTGTTGACTTATGGATAACATCTCAAAATTATGAGGTGATAACCAACCACAAGCGGAAAAGATTAAATAGCTGAGAAGGATGAAGAAATGCAAAACTCTAGTTCAAAAGAGTATGGAGAATTAATTGCACTTCGAGAGGCAAGAAGGAAAAAAATACTTGAGCTCCTCTAAAAGAATCTTGATGAACACTTGAAGAATGATTTAAATCATGAAGAACCACCATGAAGAACTCCGGTAACAAAAGGATGATGAGAAAGAATGAAGGATGAAAGAGTAAAATGAGCCTTGCGGTGATTTAGATGGAGGTTCCGACGAGATGGCCGAGGAAATTTGAACTCAGGAAAAGAAAAGATGAAACACTTGAAACTAGAATTTATTCCTCAAGAACACACTCTGAAGGAAGGGATTAATCACTTTGAGGAAATAAGAATAAGATTTATTGGATGCTTATCCTTCATCAAATTAAATTGATGACAAGCAATGGATTTTGCATACTACTTATTCTTCTACAAAAAGGATTAAGGGGGAACATAGCACAAAACTTGAGAAAGTCTTCATGAACCACCGGTAGTATTGGAAAGAACGAATAAATTGATATGATAAACAAGGAAAAAGAATCTTGAACGAAACACCGTAAGAATTTGGAAATGACTGATGAAAGAGACTGAATCACCGGGAAGAATTAGAAGAACAAATATGCTTAAGGGGATTTCGATGCAAGAGAACGAGAAGAACTCGAGCTGATTAAAGAACATTTGAATGAAGCGTCGGGATAAATAGAGAACGATAACTGGAATGATGGCCTCCGGTCAAAAGAAACAGAAAAACAACTTCTGACATACTCCGGATGGGTAAGAAAAGAATATCTGACAAATGGAATAATTCGAGAGGATAACATGAAGCTAGAACCACGAAACTTCAAGAGAACACGCAAGCTTTAGAGGAAAAAATTCTTCTTCAGTCTTGAAATGACGACGGGAAACACCATCAAAATTACTGAGATACTCCGGGAGAATGAAAAGAGAAGAGGTTGAGCCAACAATGAAAATGATTTGAAATTGATGTTGGAAAAGATCTGACTGATGGGATCCATTCTTACCTCAAACTCGAAAAGAATTAGGAATGGCTCCGGAATAATTAGAAGAGTCAGGTAAGATCCTGGGAAAAGACCTGTGGGTTAGGGCCCACTAAAGATAAAAACACCTTTGAAAAGGATTGTTGAACAGGTAGATGATGCACCGGAATAATTGAAATATTTGAATGAGGTGATAACCTCGAATTAATTGGAACATAGACGAATCTCCTGAGATGTCTTCCGAACTCTAGAATGACTGAATGGCGAGAGGCAAATGAGCCAGGAGAACACTTGATCCAAGGAAAAGAATGTAATCAACCCGAAAAACTTGAATTGAGTGCACCGGAAAAGAGATAAAGACTGTCAAACAAAAGAGAATTCACCAGTTGAAATAATTGACGAAAGAATGAAGAGGCTCCGCACGAATGAGATAAATGGTCGAGAGAGACTCAGACTCCGGGAAGAAACGGGTGGGCGGGCGGGAAAACAAAGGCAACTTGGAAGGGGGAACCGACGAATATCTTGAAGAGAAACACCGGTTGAAAGAAGGCAAAGGCTTCACACTAGTAGGATGGATACTCGATTACGGACTCCGGCTCCGAGAAGGAAAAGGGGTGGGCGGGTGGGAAAAGAAGACAACTGCGGGCAGAGAAACAACTTCGTTGAGAGCGGACTGTGGATTGAACTTGCAAAAGACGAAGAGGCTCGAGTCAACTTGACGAGAAATGCACCGGATCAAAAGAGCTGAGAACCAATGATCGGAAAACCAACTACGTGATCCTAAAGAAAAATTTGAAGGGGAAGAGGAGTAATTCAAAACACCTACGTCCAGATTCCTTACCAGAGCGACGAAGGGGCTGAGGAGTAAAAAGAATTCCTACTCTCCGATATAACTAGACTCCTAAAACAGTTTTTTTAGACTCAACAACGACCAAACTACACGATCAATCAAGGGGGATCCTAGGGTCGGTCGAGGCTCTGATACCAACTTGTCACGCCCAATATGTGATACTATCCTAAAGAGACTCGAAGGTCCCACCAAGGATAGAACCGCATATTGAAACGCTTTTGCAAGGTGGATATCATTACATCAACATTACATAATAGATGGGGATACATACAAAAGGCATACAATGCCACCCGAATACAACATCATCTTACATAAGAGCATCATCCGACTACGGATGAAACACAAACAAGAACTCAAACAACATCCACCCTGCTAGCCCAGGCTGCCGACCTGGAACCTATCCCCTGATCGAAGAAGAAGCAGAAGGAGAACTCCAAAACAAGCAAACATCGCTCTCGCGTCATGATCATCGCATAACCTGTACCTGCAACTGTTGTTGTAGTAATCTGTGAGCCACGAGGACTCAGCAATCCCATTACCATGGGTATCAAGACTAGCAAAGCTTAAAGGGTAAGGAAGGGGGTAAAGTGGTGAGGTTGCAGCAACGACTAAGCATGTATGGTGGCTAACATACGCAAATAAGAGCGAGAAGAGAGCAAACGGAACGGTCATGTAGCTAGCAATGATCAAGAGGTGAACCTGAACTCCTACTTACGTCAAACATAACCCCAAAACCGTGATCACTTCCCGGACTCCACCAATAAGAGACCATCACGGCTACACACACGGTTGATGCGTTTTAATTCGAATCAGGTGTCAAGTTATCTACAACCGTACATTAACAAATTCCCATCTGCCACATAACCACGGGCACGGTTTTCGAAAGATTATACCCTGCAGGGGTGTCACAACTTAGCCCATGATAAGCTCTCGTGATCAACGAAGGATATTCCTTCTCCCTGGAAGACCCGATCAGACTCGGAATCCCGGTTACAAGACATTTCGACAATGGTAAAACAAGACCAGCAAAGCCGGCTGAATGTGCCGACAAATCCTGATAGGAGCTGCACATATCTCATTCTCAGGGCACACCGGATTGTCCAAACTTCCGGTAGGCCAGCCCAGAGTTGCCCCTGGTGACCATCGGCGGCTGACAGGTTGGACCAACACTAACAACGAGCACTGGCCCGGGGGGGATAAAATAAAGATGACCCTCGAGAGTGCGACTCCCAAGATAAAAAGGGCTAGGTGAGGCAAATGTAAAACCAAGGTTGGGCCTTGCTGGAGGAGTTTGATTCAAAGCGAACTGTCAAGGGGGTCCCATAAATCACCAACCGCGTTAGGGACGCAAAATCTGGGAACATAATACCGATATGACGGAAACTAGGGCGGCAAGAGTGGAACAAAACACCAGGCATAAGGCCGATTCTTCCACCCTTTACCAAGTATATAGATGCATTAATAATATAAGAGATATTGTGATATCCCAACATTATCCTGTCCACCATGGAGAAATCTTCAACTTCACCTGCAACTAGCAACACTATAAGAGGGGCTGAGCAAAAGCGGTAACATAGCCAAACAATGGTTTGCTAGGAAGGGTGAAAAAGGTTAGAGGCTGACATGGCAATTGGGAGGCTTGATGAGCAAAAGATAGGTAGCGCAGCAAAGCGATAGAACGAAGCAACTAGCATAGAAATGATAGTAGTGAGATCCAGGGTAGCGGTCATCTTGCCTGAAATCCCGCTAGGAAGAAGAATGAGTCCATGAAGAAGAGGAACTGATGAAGCCGAACCAAGCATAGACGAACGAATCCTCACGATCGCAACGAAACGGGAACTATCGAGAAGAAGCACACAACATGGTAAACACACCACACATATACAAGACATGATGCACAACCAAGCATGATGCATGATAAAGGCTACATGAAGCTACTCATGGCAAGAGATGACGCAAACAAGAGCAACACATCAAGGCAAGTTTAAATGAGGCCGGGAACAACATATAACAAATCCGATAAGTCCTCATATGCAAATTTCGAAATTGGTCCAGATCTGAATAAACCTTATGTTCAAGTTGTTAAACAGCAAGTAAAGATGCACCAAGATGATCTACACGAGATTCTACTCAAGTTGCATATAAAGTTCATTTAATTCGGAGCTACGGCCTAGCAGATATGAGCAAAACAAGTTAAACATGGCATTGATGCTAAATGCATCCAAACATCAAGAAAACACCTCAAAATAAGGATGCAACATGATAATATGAAACTACATGCAATTCTAAGCAAGTTTCATATAGAGCACACTCAAAACGGAGCAACGGTTCAACACACACACACTATACAAGTTTAAAGGACAAGCTATCCAAAACATCAACTAGGCATATTGCAAGCATCAAAACAACATGCTACAGCACCTTAACATAAAAACAAAAAGCATGGACATGATTTGCAGGTAAAGCATAAGAAGACATGAACACTGAGCTATCTCCAGAAAACACTAGAACATGCTCAAAAATACATGGCGAGATTGCAAATAATAACAGTTTCAGACTTTGCAGAAATAACATCAGGTTGCAATGTTTAGAGTTCAAACAACATGTTACAGGAACTTAAAATGGCTAAAAAAGGCATGGAATGAATCTACTAATTGCATAGAACCAAAGTCCTTTACTGACCATGAGCCAAAAGGATCAGAAGATATGATGGCACCCATGTAAACATGGCAAAAGATATGACAGATTCAAACATGGCAGGAACAACGATAAGTAGGCATGTTGGTGAGCTTGTACCACTCACCACAGAGCATTACATGGCATGACAAGGTGACTAACAGTAAGAAGACATGTTTCTAAAGCTAAGCATGGCAAGATCAAGTTCATAGGGTGCATGGATCACTAGCAAAACACATGGCAAAACTGAACTTCATGTTAACAGGCTGACAGTAACATTATTTAGCAACTTTGGAGAAAGGTTACAACAAGCTACAGCAGGATATAAATGCAACCAGGGTCATGGATGGATAGAACATGACATTTACAACAAAACATCGTTAGTGAACATCTCCATATTATGCATAGAATGACTTCCAGCAGCAGGTTTACATAGCAACATAATATAACAGAATTAGCCTAGCAAAACAGCAACAGCAAGTACCCTACTTCACGAGCTTGATGCACTCAGTACAAGACTCACAAAAAATACATGTATGGCACCCCTGTAAATATGGCATGATGTAGTTCAAAACACATGTAGAGCTCATGCTCATAGGATGCACACACAAAATGCAACAAAAATGACAAATCACCAAGTTATAACAGTTTCAGCAGATTAACATCATATAGCACTTTTGCAACGATGATTCACGCATCTAGATGATCTCAAACAAGCATGGTACAATGGAACGAAATGTAGAGCATCTCACAACAAACATTCTGACATATTACACGCACGAAACGGAGCAGTATGCATGGAGTTATGACAGGTCAAAGAGGGCACCAAAATATGATAGAAAAAGGGACAGGCGATTTTTACCATGCGAAAAAACTGGACGAAGATGTTCCGGGATGGAGGGATCTGAGCGAGGGGAGGCGTTTGGATCGGGGGAGTGGTGGATCTCATCCCACTCCCCGGATCCGGCGCCGGCGAGAGCTCCGTCGAGCTCGAACTCCGGCGATGGCGCGACGGGATGGCAGAGGCGGCGGAGGGAGGCGAGGCAGGCACGCCGCGCCGGCCAAGGCGGCGGAGGACTCGGGGGCGCGGGCGACGATGGAGAGGCAGGGCGCGGCGAGGCGCGCGGGCTCCGACGGTCGGGGCGGCGTGGCGCCGCTGCGGAGAGGCGGCAGCGAG
>NC_041383.1:343780361-343812357 GCF_002162155.2 Triticum dicoccoides | reverse complement strand
GCAGAGGGCGCAGGAGCGCGGCGGCGGGGCTTCCGGGGCACGGCGGCGCGGGGAGATGGGCCGGGAGGGCCCGATCCGGGCTCTCTGGGCCGCGGCGGCAGGTACGGCGTGGGACGCCACGTGGCGGGTCCTAGTTCGCTGAGGGCGGTGGCGCGGATGGAGCGGACATGTTCGGTCCGATCCGGACGTGTCCAGCGGCGGAGAGGGAGCAGCGCTAGGGTTTTGGGGGGATTCGTCCGCGAATTTCGGGGGGAGGACTAATTTATAGGTTCTGGGAGCTAGGAGAGTCCAAATGAGGAGCGGTTTTCACCCACACGATCGTGATCGAACTACCGAGAGCATGGAGAGGGATAGGATGGGTTTTGGGCCACTTTGGAGGGGTGTTGGGCTGCAACATGCACGAGGACTTTTCGGTCCCTCGGTTAACCGTTGGAGTATCAAACGACCTCCAAATGGCACGAAACTTGACAGGCGGTCTACCGGTGCTATACCAAGGCCGCTTGGCAAACCTCGGGCCATTCCGAGAAAGTTTAATACCCGCACATGAAAACAAGGTCTGAGAGGGGCGACGAGCGCGCGCGAGAGATCTGGACTCCAAACGGACAACGGAGAGAACCGGGAGAACCCGAACGAATGCAAATTTTGAAAAACATGCGGATGAAATGCAGATGATGACATGGCAATATGCAACACGCAAGCAAATGACATGGCAATGACGGCGAATAACTGGCAGACACATGGCGCATCGAATCCGGGGCGTTACAACTTTCTAGCTAGGCATGATGATGACAATGATGCTCACATAAAAGATAAGGGTTGAAACATCACGGAAGCATCATGAAGCATATGACTAGCACATTTAAGTCTAACCCACTTCCTATGCATAGGGATTTTGTGAGCAAACAACTTATGGGAACAATAATCAGCTAACATAGGAAGGTAAAACAAGCATAGCTTTAAGATTTTCAACACATAGAGAGGAAACTTGATATTATTGCAATTCCTGCAAGCATATGTTCCTCCCTCATAATAATTTTTAGTAGCATCATGAATAAATTCAACAATATAACCAGCACCTAAAGCATTCTTTTCATGATCTACTTGCATATAAAATTTACTACACTCCACATAAGCAAAATTCTTCTTATTCGGAATAGTGGGAGTATCATAAGAGACTCGAATACTAAAAATTGTTACCACATTAAAAGAGTAATGTTCAGAAAAAGGGTAATCATAATTATGACAAGTTTTATAAATATAATCATCACTACTTTTTATAGCATAAGTTTCATCACAATAATCATCATAAGTAGCAACTTCGTTCTCATCATAATCGATTGAAACCTCTCCCAAGATAGTGGAATCACTAAATAAAGTTGACACTCTTCCAAATCCACTTTCATAGTCATCACAATAAGATTCAACATCCTCCAAAATAGTGGGATCACTACTTCCTAAAGTTGACACTCTTCCAAACCCACTTTCATCATCATAGGTAAGAGGCATGCTATCATCATAACAACTTTGCATATCAAAACTTGGGATACTAAAAATGTAATCTTCATTGAACATAGCATCCCCAAGCTTGGATAAACATTAATTTTAGCAAATATGTTCTCAAATATGTCATCCTCATGAAACATAGTTTCCCCAAGCTTGGGCATTTTTATATCATAAGCATAATCACTCTCATCATTAATAGTATGGATAGCACCAATAGTATAGCAATTATCATCATCACAATGAGTAGTAGGGGAAACATCATCCGGAAGGGATACCTTTTTACCTTTATTGCTCCTTCTTTTCCTTTCCACATTATGTGTGGGTTCAACCTTCTTCTTTGGGCTCCTTATAGATGAGATTGGTTGAATAGAAAGCTCCTCCTTGTTACCTGATTCATCATAAGAAATAATAGGAGGGGATTGGGAAGTCTCTTCCCTTTAATTAGTATCATCTTCTATTTGCTTTCTTTAATTTATGTAATTGGCAATATAAGGATTTTCAATGCAATTCACTGCAAAATACAAATAAATATTTTCTATATCAAAATCAACAAATCTATCAAGATTAAATTTTGGAATACCCTCAGTTATACGTTTCATTTCTTCATACCCCAAAAGAAGACTAAGATCTTTATGATGATCAAGGGTAATCAAGTTATCACAATTTTTGGACACGATTTGATCGTGAAACAATTTACATTGGAGATTTAAATGACCATGTTCATTGCAAAGTTCACAAGGAGCGCAAAAAATATTGAATTTTTCAGGACAAACATCAAGACTTTCTTGCAACCCTTTAGTTTCTAAATACTTATGCCTCTTGCAAAATCTATTTTCCCTATTTGGTGTGTACTTGCAAACCCAATCTACTCCACAAAAATCGACATGCTTATAAGAGATATTTTCATCATAACTAGTGCAATCATCATTAGTACTATGGATATTCAAAGAGTTCATACTAACAACATTGCAATCATGCTCATCATTCAAAGATTTAGTATCAAACATTTTATAGACTTCTTCTTCTAGCACTTGAGCACAATTTTCCTTTTCATCATACTCACGAAAGATATTAAAAAGATGAAGCGTATGAGACAAACTCAATTCCATTTTTTTGGTAGTTTTCTTTTATAGACTAAACTAGTGATAAGACAAGAAACAAAAAGATTCGATTGCAATATCTAAAGATATACCTTCAAGCACTCACCTCCCCGGCAACGGCGCCAGAAAAGAGCTTGATGTCTACTACACAACCTTCTTCTTGTAGACATTGCTAGGCCTCCAAGTGCAGAGGTTTGTAGGACAGCAGCAAATTTCCCTCAAGTGGATGACCTAAGGTTTATCAATCTGTAGGAGGCGTAGGATGAAGATGGTCTCTCTCAAGCAACCCTGCAACCATATAACAAAGAGTGTCTTGTGTCCCCAACACACCCAATACAATGGTAAATTGTATAGGTGCACTAGTTCGGCGAAGAGATGGTGATACCAGTGCAATATGGATGGTAGATAAAGGTATTTGTAATCTGAAGTTACAAAAACAGCAAGGTAACTAATGATAAAAGTGAGCGTAAACGGTATTGCAATGGTAGGAAACAAGGCATAGGGTTCATACTTTCACTAGTGCAAGTTCTCTCAACAATAATAACATAGATAGATCATATAAAAATCCCTCAACATGCAACAAAGAGTCACTTCAAAACCACTAATAGCGGAAAACAAACGAAGAGATTATGGTAGGGTAAGAAACCACCTCAAAGTTATCCTTTCTGTTCTATCTATTCAGGAATCCGTAGTAAAATAACATGAAGCTATTCTTTCCGTTTGATCTATCATAGAGTTCATACTAGAATAACACCTTAAGACACAAATCAACCAAAACCCTAATGTCACCTAGATACTCCATTGTCACCTCAAGTATCCATGGGCATGATTATATGATATGCATTACACAATCTCAGATTCATCTATTCAACCAACAAAGTACTTCAAAGAGTGCCCCAAAGATTCTACCGGAGAGTCAAGACGAAAACGTGTGCCAACCCCTATGCATAGGTTCATGGGCGGAACCAGCAAGTTGATCACCAAAACATACATCAAGTGGATCACGTGAATATCCCATTGTCACCACAGATAAGCACGACAAGACATACATCAAGTGTTCTCAAATCCTTAAAGACTCAATCCGATAAGATAACTTCAAGGGGAAAACTCAATACATTACAAGAGAGTAGAGGGGGAGAAACATCATAAGATCCAACTATAATAGCAAAGCTCGATATACATCAAGATCGTACCACCTCAAGAACACGAGAAAGAGAGAGAGAGAGATCAAACACATAGCTACTGGTACATACCCTCAGCCTCGAGAGTGAACTACTCCCTCCTCGTCATGGAGAACAACGGGATGATGAAGATTGCCACCGGTGAGGGATCCCCCCCCCCTCCGGCAGGGTGCCGGAACGGGCTCCCGAGAGGTTTTTGGTGACTGCAGAGCCTTGCGGCGGCGGAACTCCCGATCTATCTTCGGCTTCAATGGTTTTAGGGTATATGGGAATATATAGGCAAAAGAAGTCGGTCGGGGAAGCCACGAGGGGCCCACGAGACAGGGGGCGCACCCTCCTATCTCCTGGCCTCCTTGAAGCTTCCCTGGCTTGTACTCCAAGTCTCCCGGATCATGTTTGTTCCAAAAATCACGCTCCCGAAGGTTTCATTCCGTTTGGACTCCGTTTGATATTCCTTTTCTTCGAAATACTGAAATAGGCAATAAAACAGCAATATGGGCTGGGCCTCCGGTTAATAGGTTAGTCCCAAAAGTAATATAAAAGTGTATAATAAAGCCCGTAATCATTCAAAATAGATAGGATAATAGCATGAATGCTTCATAAATTATAGATACGTTGGAGACGTATCACCCACGACGTGGCTCCATCGACGGCCTAGTACGGCCCATCTTCGGTAGCGAGAAGACAAGACCCTCGCGAGGGGCCATGCCTCGTGAGGCGGACGACATCTAGACCTCCTGAAGGATTGACTTGCCCGGGCGGCCTCCAGAGGAGCAGAGATTTCTATGCAAGCCCTCACCTCATGAGGCGGAGGTGACATCAGCCATGAAAACCAAAGCTAGATGCGCCAGCAGGCGCAGAGTGGCAGGTTTCCTCTTTGGTGCTAAGGACGCAAGCGCAGGTGCGGAGTCCCAAGGAATCAGCCAAAGGTTGTCGTTTGCGTGCAACAAGACCAGGACCGCCAGAACGGCACGATGTATGTCATCGTCGAGCCTACCACAATGTCATGATCAAAAGCTTTGAAGGCGAAGACCACCTTTCATCGGGATCAGATGTACTACTTGTCCCCTTTCAAAATTGGCCATTGCGGGATCCCTTCTGCCTACATTTTGAGGGAAGAGGACCGAGGCCACTATAAATATAGCCTAGCCACCACCATAGAAGGGATCGGAACCCCCCCCCCCCACCCTCGAGACCGAATCCCTAGAGCTCATCACAAGAACACGCCTCTTGAGGTTTTTCTTCCCCTTGTACTAGTTCATCCTCAGCCCCCGCAAGGCTAATCCACCACAAAGCAGGAGTAGGGTTTTACACCGCAAGGTGGCCCAAACTTGGGTAAACTATCGTGTCCATTTCCTTCTTGTTCATCGAGCTAGGCTGTGAGAGCAGCGAGTCGATCGGCTTGACAGGTTGAGTTCTTCGCACACGCCCCTGAGTTTGAACCTTTCTTGGGTCTGCGGAGCCCGGAATCCGATAGTGATTCCTCGATTCCCCCTTGGTGATAAGGACACACGGTTACTTTGACTTTACCTCGAAACCACATTAAAGTCAGGTCGGCCCAGAGGGGTAGCCGTGAGATTTACGTCGAGTGATGTGGAGTCAGGTTAACCTGGAGGGTACCTGCGAGATAACTACGTGGCATGGTCGGGCATTCTTAGCCCTTGTCGTAAGTCCGTGAGACGGGGTGACAGGACCACATATCATGGATCATAAATCATTATTGTGCGCTCCCAAGACACTAACGGTTTGGATATGTGATCCGAGTAGACCCCTGGCCTTTTCGCAGTGAAAACCATGCGGGAATAAGTATGCGCACTCTGCGCCGTACCTTTCTCTGAAAGCTCTTCGGACATCAGCGATTGAGGGGCATGCGCCCGTGTGGTCTGCGTAAGCACCTTCTTTGTATAAAAAGGTAGCCAGGATTGATCCCAGCCGTCCACGTGACATGCAGGAGTGCAAAGGGCGATGATGCCAAGACCCCTTCGCGATTAGGATGTAGACCGGCGTGCTGGCCTCTCTTTGGAGCCTAGGTGGGACTATGGTGTGTCGATCAGCCAAGGCCGGGTATGATCTCATGGTGTGCTCGGCTAGAGTTAATCAAGCATGTTGGTTAAGTTTGTGCACCCCTACAAGGAAGTTCATCTATTCGTATAGTCGTGCCCACGGTAACGGACGCTCGGAGTTGTATCCTGATCGATACAACTAGACCTGAATACTGGAGATGTGAAATGGATATGATGGCTCCAGGATTAATTTCTCGCAGGGAGTTGAGGAAGGATCTCTGGGCATTACTACAACATACTTGCTACTTATATTATGCTAATCTACACTCTTCTAATGTTGCAAGATGCTTCAAGATGCTAGTCTTCGATAGGCTAAGCTTTCCCCTTCTCTTCTGGCATTTCTACAGTTCAATCCAAAGATATAGCCCCATTCCTTTGATACTGATGCATACTCAATTTAGATTTGATGTAAGTGTTGCGAGTACTTTGGATGAGTACTCATGGTTGCTTTGCTACCTCTTTTCCCCTATACCCGATTGCTGCAATCAGATGACGTATCCCAGCAGCCAGATGCCACCATCGACGACTACTACTACTATCGCGAGGGTTCCAACTACTACGTGGAGGCCGCGGACGACCAAGAGTAGTTAGGAGGCTCCCAGGCAGGTGGCCTTGCCTTTTGGACCGTTGTTGTGTTTGTGCTAGCCTTCTTAAGGCGGACTTGTTTAATTATGTCTGTACTCAGATATTGTTGCTTTCGCTGACTCATTTGTATTTGAGATTATGTATTCGAGCCCTCGAGGCTCGTGGCTTGTAATATAAAGCTTGTATGACTTTAATTTGTGTCTAGAGTTGTGTTGTGATATCTTCCTGTGAGTCTCTGATCTTAATTTTGTGCATTTGCGTCTATGATTAGTGCATGGTAAAGTCGGGGCGTCACATCCTTTCTCCGCCATAGTAGTTGCCATGCATTAGGACTAGAGCCTGCACTGAGATCCGCATTCGCTTCTAAGACATTCTGACTATCACTAGCATCTCACATCTTGCGAAGCTGACCCTGTGAATAGTTGGATATGGGCAGAGTAGATGAGTCATCAAAAGAAGCAGATAATTTTGAGCAAAATTGAGTTTAAATCTCAGTTTCAAGTTTTCACACAAGGCATTTCGGATCCACCGAGTTTATCATCTCGGTGATACCGAAGCACTTACCATGAAACATGGCACACAGTTTGGGTCAGACCGAAATGTGGCTTGGTGTCTTTGATATGCTAGCGTTTCATTGAAACTTTACTTTCGGTCTTACCGATTGGTACTGCCCGGTGGCACCGAGACATACTAGTGCAATGGCCTGGACCAAATCGGTGACTCCGAAAATCTCAAATCGGTCGGTCCGAGATGCATTCGGCGAAAACTTAAACCTAATGTTTTTTGCTCAAAACTGATCTACAGAATTTGCAGTGTAAGGGAAGGTTTCAATTTTTGGCAAAAATAATGGTAATCCATCCGTACGTTGAATCAGAATTTAGAACATGAAGGGGGTCGAATATCACCCTAACTTGGTGGAGATCCTCTACGGCGGCAACGGCGAGGAAGATTCCCATTGACGGCGACGGAATCCGGCGGCGAGGGCGCGCAGGAGACAAGGGCGATGATCTGAGCACCAGTTCGACGGTAGAAATGGGGTGCGAGATCATGACGCTTGAATAATTTTTCAACGTACGATCCGCGGAGGTATATATACCCATGTGATGTCGATGGCTCTGAGTGGAACAACTCGATGGCACCGATATGTGTAACTACAAGTACTACAACACATCAGTGACTCCGAAATGGTTCAATTCGATGACACCAAGAAGGAAAACTAGATCAATCTAAATGATTTCGGTTTGACCGATTTTGGGTGGATTGGTCCAACCGAAATGCATAAAGAAGGTTTTGGAGTTCAGTCCTTCTCAGATCGGTGACTCCAAGTGCGCCTGACCTGGAGGGTCCGAAGATGACTTGTTCAATTTTTGTGACGTAGCAAGAATAAAATTTGAGACAAGAAAGCATAGATAGCTAGAGGAGGTTGAAAGGATCGGCAAGAGGTGTCTAGAGGGGGGTGATTAGACACTCAACAAACAAAAGTAGCAATTTTTATGTTCTTCAAGTTGAGCTAGAGGTTTAGCACAATTTTAAGCATTCCCAATACATTCCAAGCAAGCATGGCAAGAGTATAAGTAGCGGAAAGAGTAAAGCATGCTAGTTGCAAGAAAGTAAAGGGATGGGATTGGAGTGTGCAAACGCAATGAAGACACGGAGATTTTAGCGTGGTTCCGATAGGTGGTGCTATCGTACATTCACGTTGATGGAGACTTCAACCCACGAAGGCTAACGGTTGCGCGAGTCCATGGAGGGCTCCACCCACGAAGGGTCCACAAAGAAGCAACCTTGTCTATCCCACCATGGCCATCGTCCACGAAGGACTTGCCTCACTAGCGGTAGATCTTCACGAAGTAGGCGATCTCCTTGCCCTTACAAACTCCTTGGTTCAACTCCACACTCTTCACCTATTTTTGCCATTAGTGGCGCCCTATAGTGCACCATTACTATGCCTAGCAGTGTGCCATTACTATCTGACTTAGTAATGGCGCACCACATAGAAGTGCGCCATTACTAACAATTTTTTTCAAAAAAAAATTCAGAATTTTTTTTCGTTTTTTTCTTAATCTCGGGTCACTATGGCTTAATCTCGGGTCAATATGCTTAATCTCAAGTCAAATCACACTTTGTGGTCAAACTTCCCGAAAGGTCACCCATCCTCACACTACTCCAACCTGAGCACGCTTAACTTCGCAGTTCTATCATATCAATCCTATTAAACCTTACTGATGTCTAGGACTTTGTTCATGTTCATGAGTGTGATGAAATTTTGAAAAAATATTTCAAACTTCCCCGTCATATTACGTATCATATTTTGAACATTTTTCCAAAAAAAATCGAAACCATTTTTTTTCTGTTACTAGTGGCGCACCTAGCAAAAGGTGCGCCATTACTAACTTTGAATTTTTTCTGTTTTTCACCCTCTAGATCTTAAAAGCCCTGTATCTTTTATTCTGTTAGGTTTTTGGGGATTCTAAAAATCTTCAACAAGGTTCCCCCGGTTGAATTCGGATGTAACTTTTCGAGTAGATGATTTTTCATATAAAAAACTTTTTAATCTGAGTTCGTATGCAAAAGTTTTGCCCATTTTACAAGTTCCAGAGAGATTTTGCAAATAAAGCCGAAATTCATATTTGTAAATTTTCCCAATAAGTAGACCACATATCACATGGGAAACTTATTTTCTTTAATTTTTTTGCCCCTTCCATCATTTTCTTTTATTTTTTTTTAAAATTGAAAAGGCGGTCCACGGGGGGTGCCTTCGGTGGAATTTTTGGTCACAGCTAGTAATGGCGCACCGTGGTGTGGTGCGCCATTACTAGTTAAACTAGTAATGGCGCACAATCCCCAGGTGCGCCATTACTAGTTTTGAAAAAAAAATAAAAAAATGTTAGTAGTGGCGCACCGAGGGTGTGGTGCGCCATTACTAGTTAAAACTAGTAATGGTGCACTATCCCCTGGTGCGCCATTACTAGGTTTGAAAAACCAATTGTTAGTAGTAGCGCACCGAGGGTGTGGTGCGCCATTACTAGTTTAACTAGTAATGGCGCACTATCCCCTGGTGCGCCATTACTAGTTTTGATAAAAATAAAAAAAATTGTTAGTAGTGGCGCACCGTGGATGTGGTGCGCCATTAGTATTTGGAGTTTAATGGCGTACCTATATGTGGTGCGCCATTAATGTCCATATTAGCTATAGCCGTTTTTCTAGTAGTGTAGGGCAAAACCACATCTCAGTGAGACCGATCGCACAGACTCGGTGAGACTGATTTCAGCAATGATCAAATAGAGAGTTGGTCAAGCAAACTCGGTAGGACCGATTGCACATCTTGGTGTAAGACCGGAGTAATTACAATAGGCAACAGAGAGTTTGCAAGGCCATCTCGGTGTGACCGATATCCGTATCGGTGTGACCAAATTGTCTAGAGTTTCTAGGAGTGGCCATGTCAATAGAACTCGGTGGCGCCGAATAGATCAAATTGGTGGGGCCAAGTTTGATTTTAGGTTTTGGATATATGTGGAAATGAGAATGTGGCTGAGGGTTTTGGAGCAATATCACTAAGCACTTTGAGCAATTAGACCATTAAGCAACACCTCCTCCCCTTTTAATAGTATTGGCTTTCCTATGGACTCAATGTGATCTTGGATCACTAAAATGAAAATGAAGAGTCTTGAGCCTTTGCCTAGCATTTTGAAGGGGTTCCACATCCTCTTGTCCTTGCCACGCCACTGTTGAACTCATCTTGAATGTACTCGATAAAAGTGTTAGTCCAACAAGAGATATGTTGTCATTAATTACCAAATCACCCAGGGAGCACTTGTGCTTTCAATCTCCCCCTTTTTGATAATTGATGACAACACACATCAAAGCTTTTAGATAAAGATATGAATAGTAACAAGTAAAGCTTTGGAAGGACATTGGACATGCATAGGCCCCTCCTACATGTATGCAAACATGTAAAGATGGAATCTAAGATCATATGAATGCATAAGCATGTCAGAGCAGGCAATGAGTTACATGTATCTTGGCTATATGCATGAGAGCAGATGAGATGATGTAAATAGAATAGGTATACCTACATGTTCATGAATCCTTCTTGCAAAGAATATGTGCAGTAGCAAGAGATCATCATGCACATGAGTGTGATGCATATACTTACCTTGTGGTCTTGAGCTGGCTTTGGAACAGATGAGCTTGAGAAAAAAAAGTTAGGTAACACAAGAACACTCTAAATAAAGCAAGTTCAGCGAACCACAAGAGTACCAAGACTGCGATGACATGTAATGAGTGAGTACTTAGTACTCCATTTGGATATAGACATGTCCCCAAAGATGAAATATATGCAATGAATTCCAAAGATTTTCTTCCCTTAGGTATGAACCCTTTCTCCCCCTAAATCTGATATTGGATAGGTAGGGTAAGAGAAAATTAGACCTAGAAAAATTAAAGCAAGAAATGGTAAAATCAACCATATTAACATGTCTTTCCCCTCTTAAAGACATGTGACTTCTCTCCTCCATTGATAACAAGCATCTAGAGAAGGTAAGATGTGCTTTCTCTCACATGTGATAAGCTTTGATGTGCTCTCTCTCCCCCTTTGACATCAATTTCCAAGAAGGGAATTTCTAGAGTATGAGTCAATTAGGTTTGGTCCTTGAGACACATTACAAAAAAACATGTAGTATATGATGTGTGTTGAGGATAAGAATCATTGAGTGGAGCTGGAAAAGATGTGCAAATATGCAATGGCAAAAGTTTCTTCAGCAAAGAAATTGTTGACACCGAGTGGTTTTCATCGGCAATTCTGAGATATCAGAGCTACTGAGAGTGCGCATCGGTCAGAGCGAGCTAGTCCTTTTTGGTTGAACCAATGAACTATATACAAGGAACCCTTGTAATTAGGTCTAGACGATTTGCTGGACTCGGTGTGTCCGAGTTCAATGTAGAGGAAAAAATTTATCAACTCAGCTCACTTGGCAATTGAAATTTCGCAAAGATTTGCAAGGAATTTACTAAAAAGATTTGCAATTAATTAGATAAGGAAACACATAAAAGAAAAGAGATCTAGATGAAGTTTTTTTATAAAGGGAACCACAAAGATAGGAACAAAAGAAAAACAAGGAACATAAAAACACTGGAGAACTTCATCTAGAAGGGGTCAGCAACAAAGTCACCCATGTTAGAGTATATTGACTTAGGAGTCAAGTGAGGTCACTTGATCATAGGTCATACTCATCGTTTAAGCTCAAAATGGGGTTACCATTTTTCGTTTAAGCACTTTGATGTATTCACATCTCATTGAGTTGCTTTGACTCATGACTTGGGTCAAAGCTTCTCTAAGATGGAATATCATACCTTGGGTTCTGTTGATCTTGGTCATGCAGTTGAACTTGTGTTCGATGCTCAAGGTTGATGTAGTCCATCAAAAGTTGATGCTCAAGGTTGATGTAGTCCACCACTTGTAGTTTGAGTTCATCTTCCCACATGGGTTAGTCTTGCAAGGAAGAGCACTTGTGTATCCAAAATGACAATCATGAAATTTGATACCAAATGAAATTTGATATATAGAAATTGTCAAAGGATATGTTGAGCGAGCTCATCCTTCCTTGTATTCCACAACCATATAGTAAAGACTTGGTGATGTAGAGATTGTTTAAGATGTGAGTGTCTTGCAATCTCATGGATTTGGGCTCATCCAAGTACATACAAGACTTAGATAACATGCAAGGGTGCAAGTATAGATCCAAGACATATGATCATCAACTTAAGAGAAATATCAAGGATTAGTCATAGAAAGGTTCATGCCTTGCATGCATCTAGATGGAGTTACTACTCCAAATTATAGGCATCAATGATGTTCAATTCACCTCTCAAATGGCAAAACACTTTCTCATCGAGCGGTTTGGTGAATATATCCGCCAATTGCTTATCGGTACGAACATGCTTAAGATTGATGTCTCCTTTAGCAGCATGATCCCGAATAAAATGATGACGAACTTCAATATGCTTAGTCCGAGAATGTTGCACGGGATTGTGAGCAATCTTAATAGCACTTTCATTATCACAAAGCAATGGAACATGTTTCACATGTATCCCATAATCCTTAAGGGTTTGGCTCATCCAAAGTAATTGAGCACAACATGATCCGGCGACAATGTATTCCACTTCGGTGGTGGATAAGGATACCGAGTTTTGTTTCTTGGAGGACCAAGACACAACAGATCTACCAAGAAATTGACAAGTACCCGAAGTGGAATTTCTATCAACCTTGTCTCCGGCATAGTCCGAGGCGGAGTAGCCAACAAGATCGAATGAAGACCTCTTAGGATACCAAATGCCAAAGCTTGGTGTATGAATTAAGTATCTCACTATCCTTTTCACAGCCTTAAGATGACATTCTTTGGGGGCCGCTTGATATCGTGCACACATGCACACACTTAGCATAATATTGGGACGGGAGGCACATAGATATAACAATCAACCAATCATAGAGTGGTAAACCTTTTGTTCAACCGGTTTGCCACCCTTACTCAAGTCAAGATGTCCACTAGTAGGCATGGGTGTCTCCATACCTTTGTTTTCTTGCATATTGAACTTCTTGAATAAGTCCTTGGTGTAATTTGTTTGGGAAAAAAGGTACCCTCCTTAGTTTGCTAGATTTGCAAACCAAGAAAGGATTTGAGTTCACTCATCATAGACATCTCAAACTTCTCCAACATTAGCCTTCCAAACATTTCACTAAAATGAGGGTTAGTTGAACCAAATATGATAGCATCCACATAAATTTGGCACACAAATAATTCTCCATTAACCCTTTTCACTAAAGTACAACTAATCCCCGGGTGGTTTTGGTAATTCATAACAACATATATCTCATTGAACTAATATCCATTCAAGCTAAATATTTTAAAAAGTTCAATGATTGGCATGGCATGGACTAGAGATGTGGACCCCCTCAAAATGCTAAGGACAAAGGTTGGCAAAGGCTTGAGACTCTTCATTTTCGTTTTAGTGATACAAGATCACATTGAGTCCATAGGAAAGCCAATACTGTCAAAATGGGATGAGGTGTTGCTTAATGGTCTACTTGCTCAAAGTGCTTGATATTGCTCCAAAACCATCAACCACTTTCTCATTTCCACATATTTCCAAAACCTAAAGTCAAACTCGGCCCCACCGATTTGATCTAGCTGGAGCCACCGAGTTCATTTGATATAGCCACAGCCAGAAACCCTAATCAATTCGGTCTCATCGATACGGCTCTTGGTCTCACGGAGATGGCTTTGCAAACTCTCTGTTTCCCTTAATAACATTTTGGGCTTACCGAAATGAGTGATCGGTCTAATCGAGTTTGCATTGCAAACTCTCTGTTTCCCTTTCGAAGTGTTTCAGTCTCACCGAAAGGAGCAATCGGTCCCACCAAGTTTGCTTGACCAAGTCTCTGTTTGTTCATTGCTGAAATCGGTCTCACCGAGTTTACGCGATTGGTCTCACCGAGATGAGGTTTTGCCCTAGCCCTAGCACATCGGATCTACCGAGTTGATCTCATTGATCCCACCGAGATTCCTAATGTTCACATTTTGAACTAAATCGGTCTCATCGAGTTCTTCTATTCGGTCTGAGCGAGTTGGGTCAAATCTTTGTAACGGTTGGATTTTGTGTGGAGGCTATATATACCCCTCCACCCCCTTCTCCATTTGTCAGAGAGCCATTAGAACGTGCCTACACTTCCACTACTCATTTTCTGATAGAGAACCACCTACTCATGTGTTGAGACCAAGGCATTCCAATCCAACCACAAGAATCTTGATCTCTAGCCTTCCCCAAGTTGCTTTCCACCCAAATCATCTTTCCACCATAGCCAAATCTATGAGAGAGAGTTGAGTGTTGGGGAGACTATCATTTGAAGCACAAGAGAAAAGAGTTCATCATCAACACACCATCTATTACCTTTTGGAGAGTGGTGTCTCCTAGATTGGTTAGGTGTCACTTGGGAGCCTCCATCAAGATTGTGGAGTTGAACCAAGGAGTTTGTAAGGGCAAGGAGATCGCCTACTTTTTGAAGATCTACCCAAGTGAGGTAAGTCCTTCGTGGGCGATGGACATGGTGGGATAGACAAGGTTGCTTCTTCATGGACCCTTCTATTTGGGAACGTAGTAATTTTAAAAAAATTCCTACGCACACGCAAGATCATGGTGATGCATAGCAACGAGAGGGGAGAGTGTGTCCACGTACCCTCGTAGACTGAAAGCGGAAGCATTTGCACAACGCGGTTGATGTAGTCGTACGTCTTCATGGCCCGACCGATCAAGCACCGAAACTACGGCACCTCCGAGTTCTAGCACACGTTCAGCTCGATGACGTCTCTCGAACTCCGATCCAGCCGAGTGTCGAGGGAGAGTTCCGTCAGCACGACGGCGTGGTGACAATCTTGATGTTCTACCATCGCAGGGCTTCGCCTAAGCACCGTTATGATATTATCGAGGTGGACTATGGTGGAGGGGGGCACCGCACACGGCTAAGAGATCCAAGGGATCAATTGTTGTGTCTCTAGCGGGTGCCTCCCTCCCCGTATATAAAGGAGTGGAGGAGGGGGAGGGGGCCGGCCACCCTTGGCGCGCCACATGAGGAGTCCTACTCCCACCGGGAGTAGGACTCCCCCCCTTCCTTGTTGGAGTAGGAGAAAGGGAAAGAGGGGGAGAGGAGGAAGGAAAAGGGGGCTGCACCCCTTGTCCAATTCGGACAAGAGGGGGGTTGCGTGCCTCCTTCCTTTCGGCCTCTCTCCTCTATTCCCGTATGGCCCAATAAGGCCCATATACTCCCCGGCGAATTCCCGTAACTCTCGGTACTCCGAAAAATACTCGAATCACTCGGAACCTTTCCAAAGTCCGAATATAGTCATCCAATATATCGATCTTTACGTCTCGACCATTTAGAGACTCCTCGTCATGTCCCCGATCTCATCCGGGACTCTGAACTCCTTTGGTACATCAAAACATATAAACTCATAATATAGCTGTCATCGAAACCTTAAGCGTGCGGACCCTACGGGTTCGAGAACAATGTAGACATGACCGAAACACGTTTCCGGTCAATAACCAATAGCGGAACCTGGATGCTCATATTGGCTCCCACATATTCTACGAAGATCTTTATCGGTCAAACCGCATAACAACATACGTTGTTCCCTTTGTTATCGGTATATTACTTGCCCGAGATTCGATCGTCGGTATCTCAATACCTAGTTCAATCTCGTTACCGGCAAGTCTCTTTACTCGTTCCGTAATACATCATCCCGCAACTAGCTAATTAGTTGCAATGCTTGCAAGGCCTATAGTGATGTGCATTACCGAGTGGGCCCAGAGATACCTCTCCGACAATCGGAGTGACAAATCATAATCTCGAAATACGCCAACCCAACATGTACCTTCGGAGACACCTGTAGAGCTCCTTTATAATCACCCAGTTAAGTTGTGACGTTTGGTAGCACACACAGTGTTCCTCCGGTAAACGGGAGTTGCATAATCTCATAGTCATAGGAACATGTATAAGTCATGAAGAAAGCAATAGCAACATACTAAACGATCAAGTGCTAAGCTAAAGGAATGGGTCAAGTCAATCACATCATTCTCCTAATGATGTGATCCCGTTAATCAAATGACAACTCTTTTGTCCATGGCCAGGAAACATAACCATCTTTCATAAACAAGCTAGTCAAGTAGAGGCATACTAGTGACACTATGTTTGTCTATGTATTCACACATGTATTATGTTTCCGGTTAATACAATTCTAGCATGAATAATAAACATTTATCATGATATAAGGAAATAAATAATAACTTTATTATTGCCTCTAGGGCATATTTCCTTCAGTCTCCCACTTGCACTAGAGTCAATAATCTAGTTCACATCAGCATGTGATTCAACACCAATATTCACATCTGTATGTAATTAATACCCATAGTTCACATCGTCATGTGATCAACACCCAAAGGGTTTACTAGAGTCAATAATCTAGTTCACATTGCTATGTGATTAACACCCAAAAGAGTACTAAGGTATGATCATGTTTTGTTCGTGAGAGAAGTTTAGTCAATGGATCTGTCACATTCAGAGCCGTACGTATTTTGCAAATATTCTATGTCTACAATGCTCTTCACGGAGCTACTCTAGCTCATTGCTCCCACTTTCAATAAGTATCCAGATTGAGACTTAGAGTCATCTGGATCAGTGTAAAAGTTTGCACCGATGTAACTTTTACGACGAACTCTTTTATCACCTCCATGATCGAGAAACATCTCCTTAGTCCTCACTAAGGATATTCTTGACCGCTGTCCAATGATCTACTATTAGATCAAAATTGTATTCCTTTGCCAAACTCAGAGCAAGGTATACAATAGGTCCGGTACATAGCATATCATAGTTTATAGAACCTATGACTGAGGCATAGGGAATGACTTTTCATTCTCTTTCTATTTTCTGTCGTGGCCGGGATTTGAATCTTACTCAATTTCACACCTTGCAACACAGGCAAGAACTCCTTCTTTGACTGTTCCATTTTGAACTGCTTCAAAATTTTATCAAGGTATGTACTAATTGAAAAAACTTATCAAGCGTCTTGATCTATCTATATAGATTGACGCTCAATGTGTAAGCAGCTTCACCGAGGTCTTTCTTTGAAAAACTCCTTTCAAACACTCTTTATACTTTCCAGAAAATTCTACATCATTTCCAATTAATAATATGTCATTCACATATACTTATCAGAAAGGCTGTAGTGCTCCCACTCACTTTCTTGTAAATACAGGCCTTTCCAAAAGTCTGTATAAAACCATAGGCTTTGATCAACTCATCAAAGCTTATATTCCAACTCCGAGATGCTTGCACCAGTCCATTGATGGATCGCTGGAGCTTGCACATTTTGTTAGCACCTTTAGGATTAACAAAACCTTCTGGTTGCATCATATACAAATCTTCCTTAAAAAATCCATTAAGGAATGCAGTTTTGACATCCATTTCCCAGATTTCATAAAATGTGGCAATTTCTAACATGATTCGGACAGACTTAAGCATCGATACGAGTGAGAAAATCTCATCATATTCAACACCTTGAACTTGTCGAAAACCTTTCGCAAAAAGTCGAGCTTAGTAGATAGTAACACTACTATCAGTGTCCGTCTTCCTCTTGAAGTTCCATTTATTTAACATGGCTTGTTGATCATCGAGCAAGTCAATCAAAGTCCATACTTTGTTCTCATACATGGATCATATCTTAGATTTTATGGCCTCAAGCCATTTCGCGGAATCTGGGCTCATCATCGCTTCCTCATAGTTTGTAGGTTCATCATGGTCTAGTAACATGACTTCCAGAACATGATTACCGTACCACTCTGGTGCGGATCTTACTCTGGAAGACCTACGAGGTTTGGTAGCAACTTGATCTGAAGTTTCATGATCATCATCATTAACTTCCTCACTAATTGGTGTAGGAATCACTGGAACTAATTTCTGTGATGAACTACTTTCCAATAAGGGAGAAGGTACAATTACCTCATCAAGTTCTACTTTCCTCCCACTCACTTCTTTCGAGAGAAACTTCTTCTCTAGAAAGGATCCATCTTAGCAACGAATAACTTGCCTTCGGATCTGTGATAGAAGGTGTACCCAATAGTTACTTTTGGGTATTCTATGAAGACGCACTTCTCCGATTTGGGTTCGAGCTTATCAGGTTGAAACTTTTTCACATAAGCATCGCAACCCCAAAATTTAAGAAACGACAACTATGATTTCTTGCCAAACCACAGTTAATAAGGCGTCGTCTCCACAGATTTTTGATGGTGCCCTATTTAAAGTGAATGCAGCTGTCTCTAATGCATAACCCCGTAATGATAGTGGTAAATCGATAGGAGACATCATAGATCGCACCATATCCCATAAAGTGCGGTTACGACGTTCGGACACACCATAACGCTGTGGTGTTCCATGTGGCGTGAGCTATGAAACTATTCCACATTGTTTTATATGAAGGCCAAACTCGTAACTCAAATATTCTTCTCCACGATCAGATCGTAGAAACTTTATTTTCTTGTTACGATGATTCTTCACTTCACTCTGAATTTCTTTGAACATTTCAAATGTTTCAGACTTGTGTTTTATTAAGTAGATATACCTATATCTGCTCAAATCATTTGTGAAGGTCAGAAAATAACGATACTCGCCACGAGCATCAACACGGATCGGATCGCATACATCGGTATGTATTATTTCCTATAAATCAGTAGCTCGTTCCATTGTTCCGAAGAACGGAGTTTTAGTCATGTTGCCCAAAAGGCACAGTTCGCAAGTACCAAATGATTCATAATCAAATGATTCCAGAAGTCCATCGGTATGGAGTTTCTTCATGCGCTTTACACCAATATGACCCAAACGGCAGTGCCACAAATAAGTTGCACTATCATTATCAACTTTGCATCTTTTGGCATCAATATTATGATTATGTGTATCACTATGATCGAGATCCAACAAACTATTTTCATTGGGTATATGACCATTGTAGGCTTTATTCACGTAAACGGAACAACAATTATTCTCTGACTTCAAATGAATAACCGTATTGCAGTAAACATGATCAAATCATATTCATGCTCAACGCAAACGCCAAATAACATTTATTTAGGTTCTACACTAATCTCGAAAGTGTAGGGAGAGTGTGATGATGATCATATCAATCTTGGAACTACTTCCAACACACATCGTCACTTCACCCTCAACTAGTCTATGTTTATTCTGTAACTCCTGTTTCGAGTTACTAATATTTAGCAACTGAACAAGTATCAAATACTCAGGGGCTACTATAAACACTAGTAAAGTACACATCAATAACATGTATATCAAATATACCCTTGTTCACTTTGCCATCCTTCTTATCCACCAAATATTCAGGGCATTTCCGCTTCTAGTGACCATTTCCTTTGCAGTATAATCACTCGGTTTCAGGCTTTGGTCCAGCTTTGGGCTTCTTCGCGGGAGTGACAACTTGCTTGCCATTCTACTTGAAGTTCCCTTTCTTTTCCTTTGCCATTTTCTTTAAACTAGTGGTCTTGTCAATCATCAACACTTGATGCTCTTTTCTTGATTTCTACCTTCGTCGATTTCAGCATCACGAAGAGCTCGGGAATCGTTTTCATCATCCCTTGCATTATAGTTCATCACGAAGTTCCAGTAACTTGGTGATGGTGACTAGAGAATTCTGCCAATCACTATCTTATCTGGAAGATTAACTCCCACTTGATTCAAGCGATTGTAGTACTCAGATAATCTAAGTACTTGCTCACTAGTTGAGCAATTCTCCTCCATCTTTTAGGCGAAGTATTTGTCAGAGGTCTCATACCTCTTGACACAGGCATGAGTCTGAAATACCAATTTCATCTCTTGAAACATCTTATATGTTCCATGACATTTCAAAAACATTTTTGTAGTCCCGGTTCTAAGCCATAAAGCATGGTGCACAAAACTATCAAGTAGTCATCATACTGAGCTAGCCAAATGTTCATAACGTCTGCATCTGCTCCTGCAATAGGTCTGTCACCTAGCAGTGCATCAAGGACATAATTCTTCTGTGCAACAATGAGGATAAACCTCAGATCATGGACCAAGTCCGCATCATTGCTACTAACATTTTTCAACTTAGTTTTCTCTAGGAACACATATAAAAACATAGGGAAGCAACAACATGAGCTATTGATCTACAACATAATTTGCAAAATACTACCAGGACTAAGTTCATGATAAATTAAAGTTCAATTAATCATATTACTTAAGAACTCCCACTTAGACAGACATCTCTCTAGTCGTCTAAGTGATCAAGTGATCCAAATCAACTAAACCATGTCTGATCATCACGTGAGATGGAGTAGTTTTCAATGGTGAACATCACTATGTTGATCATATCTACTATATGATTCACGTTTGACCTTTCGGTCTCCGTGTTCCGAGGCCATATCTGTATATGCTAGGCTCGTCAAGTTTAACCTGAGTATTGCGCGTGTGCAACTGTTTTGCACCCATTGTATTTGAACGTAGAGCCTATCACACCCGATCATCACGTGGTGTCTCAGCACGAAGAACTTTCGCAACGGTGCATTCTCAGGGAGAACACTTCTTCATAACTAGTGAGAGATCATCTTAAAATGCTACCACCGAACTAAGCAAAATAAGATGTATAACCAATAAACAACATATGCAATCAAAATATGTGGCATGATATGGCCATGATCATCTTGCGCCTTTGATCTCCATCTCCAAAGTACTGTCATGATCTCTATCGTCACCGGCACGACACCATGATCTTCATCATCTTGATCTATATCAATGTGTCATCACATGGTCGTCTCTCCAACTATTGCTCTTGCAACTATTGCTATCGCATAGCGATAAAGTAAAGCAATTATTTGGCACTTGCATTTTATGCAACAAAGAGACAACCATAGGGCTTCTGCCAGTTGCCGATAACTTCAACAAAACATGATCATCTCATACAACAACTTATATATCATCACGTCTTGACCATATCACATCACAACATGCCCTGCAAAAACAAGTTAGACGTCCTCTACTTTGTTGTTGCAAATTTTACGTGGCTGCTACGGGCTGAGCAAGAACCGTTCTTACCTATGCATCAAAACCACAACGATAGTTCGTCAAGTTAGTGATGTTTTAACCTTCGCAAGGACCGGGCGTAGCCACACTCGGTTCAACTAGAGTTGGAGAAACTGACACCCGCCAGCCACCTGTGTGCAAAGCACGTCGGTAGAACCAGTCTCGCGTAAGCATACGTGTAATGTCGGTCCGGGCCGCTTCATCCAACAATACCGCCGAACCAAAGTATGACATGTTGGTAAGCAGTATGACTTGTATCGCCCATAACTAAATTGTGTTCTACTTGTGCATATAACATCAACGCATAAAATCTAGGCTCGTATGCCACTGTTGGGGAACGTAGTAATTTCAAAAAAATTCCTACGCACACGCAAGACAGGGGAGAGTGTGTCCACGTACCCTCGTAGACCGAAAGCGGAAGCGTTTGCACAACGCGGTTGATGTAGTCGTACGTCTTCACGGCCCGACCGATCAAGCACCGAAACTACGAAACCTCCGAGTTCTAGCACACGTTCAGCTCGATGACGTCCCTCGAACTCCGATCCAGCCGAGTGTCGAGGGAGAGTTCCGTCAGCACGATGGCGTGGTGATGATCTTGATGTTCTACCATCGCAGGGCTTCGCCTAAGGACCGCTACGATATTATCGAGGTGGACTATGGTGGAGGGGGGCACCGCACACGGCTAAGAGATCCAAGGGATCAATTGTTGTGTCTCTAGGGGGTGCCTCCCTCCCCGTATATAAAGGAGTGGAGGAGGGGGAGGGGGCCGGCCACCCTTGGCGCGCCCCATGAGGAGTCCTACTCCCACCGGGAGTAGGACTCCCCCCCCCTTCCTTGTTGAAGTAAGAGAAAGGGAAAGAGGGGGAGAGGAGGAAGGAAAAGGGGGCTGCACCCCTTGTCCAATTCGTACAAGAGGGGGGCTGCACGCCTCCTTCCTTTCGGCCTCTCTCCTCTATTCCCGTATGTCCTAATAAGGCCCATATACTCCCCGGCGAATTCCCGTAACTCTCCGGTACTCCGAATCACTCGGAACCTTTCTGAAGTCCGAATATAGTCGTCCAATATATCAATCTTTACGTCTCGACCATTTCGAGACTCCTCATCATGTCCCCGATCTCATCCGGGACTCCGAACTCCTTCAGTACATCAAAACATATAAACTCATAATATAACTATCATCGAAACCTTAAGCGTGCGGACCCTACGGGTTCGAGAACAATGTAGACATGACCGAAACACGTTTCCGGTCAATAACCAATAGCGGAACCTGGATGCTCATATTGGCTCCCACATATTCTACGAAGATCTTTATCGATCAAACCGCATAACAACATACGTTGTTCCCTTTTTTATCGGTATGTTACTTGCCCGAGATTCGATCATCGGTATCTCAATACGTAGTTCAATCTCATTATCGGCAAGTCTCTTTACTCGTTCCGTAATACATCATCCCGCAACTAACTAATTAGTTGCAATGCTTGCAAGGCTTATAGTGATGTGCATTACCGAGTGGGCCCAGAGATACCTCTCCGACAATCAGAGTGAAAAATCCTAATGTCGAAATACGCCAACCCAACATGTACCTTCGGAGACACCTGTAGAGATCCTTTATAATTACCCAGTTATGTTGTGACGTTTGGTAGCACACAAAGTGTTCCTCCGATAAACGCGAGTTGCATAATCTCATAGTCATAGGAACATGTATAAGTCATGAAGAAAGCAATAGCAACATACTAAACGATCAAGTGCTAAGCTAACGGAATGGGTCAAGTCAATCACATCATTCTCCTAATGATGTGATCCCGTTAATCAAATGACAACTCTTTTGTCCATGGCTAGGAAACATAACCATCTTTGATAAACAAGCTAGTCAAGTAGAGGCATACTAGTGACACTATGTTTGTCTATGTATTCACACATGTATTATGTTTCCGGTTAATACAATTCTAGCATGAATAATAAACATTTATCATGATATAAGGAAATAAATAATAACTTTATTATTGCCTCTAGGGCATATTTCCTTCACCTTCGTGCGTGGAGCCCTCCGTGGACTCGTGCAACCGTTACCCTTCATGGGTTGAAGTCTCCATTAACGTGGATGTACGACAGCACCACCTATAGGAACCACGCCAAAAATCTCATTGTATACATTGTGTTTTCTTTCTCCAAACCCTTCCCTTTACCTTCGTATGAAATGTTTTACTTTCCGCTGCCACACTTTTAGAATCGCATGTGTAGGTTGATTGCTTGACTTATGCTAAGTTGCTAAAATCTGCAAAGACTTAAAATTGGGAAAAGGCTAGATTTTCATCTAGTCATGTAGTCTAATCACCCCCCTCTAACCCTACTTTCCATCATACAAGTGGTATTAGATCTTGAGTCTCCATTTGCCTTGATTTCCATAGCTTCTGGTTATCATAGCCTTGGTTTCACAACCTAGGAGAGTATGGCGTCTAGAGAGGGAAATTACCACCGTAGAGGTCCTTACGTGATGGTACTAACTTTGCTAGTTGGAAGCATAAGATGAAAATGCATATTCTTGGTCATAACCCCAACCATTTGGGCTATTGTGTGTATTGGTTTGCAAGGTTAATACTTCGAGGATGGAAGAGAACCAAATCATGAAGCAATTGCAGAAGAATTGAAGATGTTTTAATACAATGCACAAGCTTGCGATATCCTCTTCAACGGATTGTGCCCTGAAGAATTCAACAAAATCAGTCGTCTTGAGAATGCAAAGGAAATTTGGGATACTTTGGTTGATATGCATGAAGATACCGAGTCTGTCAAGGAAGCCGAATTGGATGTGCTTCAAAGTCAACTTGACAAGTTAAAAATGAAGGATGGTGAGGGAGTCGCTGAAATGTACTCTAGGCTTGCTCTCATCACAAATGAGATTGCCGGCTTAGGAAGTGAAGGGATGACCGATAGATTCATCATCAAGAAGATCCTAAGAGCCTTGGATGGAAAATATGATACCGTGTGCACCTTGATCCAAATGATGCCCAATTAGAAAGATCTCAAGCCAACGGAAGTTATTGGGATAATTGTTGCTCATGAGACGTCACTCAACACTAAAAAAATACACTTCCATGATGATACGTGTTTGTCACAGTAGGTCACATTTTCTGTCTTGCATGTACATCCATGACGATTTTATGACAAAATCAAGATAGTCATACCTGTGCTGTCGTAGAAGTGTTCCATGACATCACCAAAATTATCATCACGGAAGTGTCCACTTCCATGACAATAAATCGCGCGTCATAGAAGTGCTTTCATCAAGGGTGACCGACACGTGCCATCCACCATAACGGGTCGCCGTTAAGCTATCGGGTCCGATTTTGGATCCGATAACCCGTTAACAGCCCCGACCAATGGGGATTTTCCACGTGTAAAATTATCATTGGCTATAGCAACCACGTGTCAGCTTCCAAAAAGGATAGATGTCAACCGCCCAATGGACAGGATGCGCCTATGATACGTCCACATGTGGCAAGGCCCAAAAACAGCCCATTTAGGTTAAAAAGGCTGGCCCAGTCAAAATTAGCGGGCTGGCCCATTAATAGCCCGCTTGTAGACGACCCATTCACAGTTAAGGCCCATACGGCTATTGTCAAATCGGCCCATCAACGGCCCAATCTAAACTTGTCATATCATGGCCCATAGTCACTTCTAGCCCATTAATAGTCCGAGTATTTGGGACGAATTACGACCCGGTGTGTTTCTGGCCTGTTAAAGGTCCTGCTTCATTTGGGCCCATTTTTTGGCCCTCGAAACTTTCAGCTAAGGATGGCAATTTTACCCACGGACATGGATATCCATGGATATCCGACCCGAATGGATAGGGTCTGGATATGGTTTTGTGTCCATGGCAGCGCCCAAACCCGACCCGATTGCTCATGGGTAGGGCATGGATATAATTTTGTACCCGTGGATATATCCAAACCCGATCCGATAGTATGGATTAATGGGGAAAATTTTCTATTCCTACCCCACGGTCACATGTCCCACTGCAATTTTACACTTTGTTATCTCAAACATGGAAAAGAAATTACACAATCCCCATCATCGATATTATTAATTGACATTCAATCCCCATACTCGAACACCCCTTCCTTTATTTTTATCTCCTTGTTAAATGACCCGCCATTCTCATCTGTTAGAAAAATACTAAATGATCTTAGGTTGTTAGTGGACGTTGATTTACCATAAGTTGGTGTTTACCATAAGTGAAGCCTAGCCTGCCACGAGGTGAAGAAAGGAAGAGCTTATGTTAACGTTGTGTTCCTATTATTTATATATAGAGGACCCAATGGATGTCCAATGGGTATGGATATCCATCGGGTTTGGACATGGATACAATTTTTCACCCGTGGATTTTTTTCATGGGCGGGAAAATACTATCTTCATGGATATGGATATGGATATGGATTTGATATTGTTCAACCCAATCCAAACCCGACCCATTGCCATCCTTACTTTCAGCCCATAAATGACCGTCAAGATTTTGGGTCATATTCGGCCACGTCGGACATTCGGCCTGTTAGAGTCCCACTATAGATTTGGGCCGCTTCCAGCCTATTATGACATTTGGCCTGTTAGAGGCCCACTGTAGATTTGGGCCACTTCCAGCCTGTTGTGACTTTCGGCCTGTTAACGTCGGACGAAATCCATGGGCCATATATGGCCCAATGTCACATCAGGCCTATTAACGGCCCATATAAAACTGATACTAATCAAGCCTGACCGAACTTCCAGCCTGTTAAAGGCCCGTGTAGTAGGTCAGCGCATTTACGGCCCATCTAAATTTCGGCTTGTGAACGATCCACATTATAAATAGGCCAACACGAGTTGAGACACATTCCGGCCTACTAATGACCAGTGGGTTATTTGGCACAATCCAGGCCCAATCTCACTTTTGGCTTATTAAAGGCCCATGTTATTTATGGGCGTGAGATATTTACACATGTTAACGGCCTATTTTTCTGAGGGCCCAAATTATGTTTAGGCATGTTAAAGGCCCACTAGGTGCACATGCCTACCGAAAATATGAAAGCTTATGTTGATTTAGGCCCAGATATTTTTAGTGGGCTACATGCAAATTACGGCCCATAATCATTTTTAGCCCAATTGGAATGGGCCTAACGGATGTTGGCACGTTGGGCTCCTAAGAAGCTTTCGGCCGAATATACTAAGATAAACCTGCACTATACAAAAATATCGTCGTAATTTTTACAGCCTTTGGTAGCACGATAAATGTTGTATCACAACAAAATAAATTCCAGCCATACAACAAAAGCCTATTGGCATAAAGTTTACAGTCCTTGCAGATAAAGCACTACAGATGTATAGAAGCACATACCATTTGACCTGAGTGCTAATGTTTCAGGTTGTAGAATCTGATGGAGCAGCATGATCATCCCCTTTTTTCCGCCATTGCTCTTGAACGACGAAGCAAATGTCTAATAGTCCGGTTTCAAAACCATTCTTGACGACATTTGTCACCCACTATTCTTGTTTCCGAAATGGCGTCCATTAGGGATTGGACTTGTATTTGGAGCACAGGTATATCACTCTGTCTAGCCGGAAGATTTGTTCAGTAGGCGATTTGGTTGAGGTTACCTTGACAACCAACCCAGAATTATGCAGGAAGGTGCTTTTTGCACTGTTAGTGGAGAGATACTGACGCACTGCAGCAAGAGGTGACATTGTGCCTGTGGTAGCCTTGTAACCTTCAGTTGGTTGTGGCTGTTCAATCATTTGTTCCACAGCTTGCTGAAAGTTTGAACTTGTAGATTAGTGTACCAGATGAGTTACTAATGAGACAAAAACAAACAAAGTAGGTTTTTACGTTTATACATAACTTATTTTGGTGAACTACTATAATACAATAGCATGTATTATAGTGCCAACTACATAATAAAATAACTTTCAGAACATATGTCCATGTAGCATGCCTACTGTATTGTGTTTTTCCTCACATTCGTTGACATGTAAGGATAAAGAGACATGGTTTAAAGTAGGATGAACATAGTATGACATCATTCATATCATGGGCAAACAGATATCAAACAAGCAGGCTATTGTATCATTGTGTGGGCACGTGAACATCACAACTAGATTACAGATCAAGACCAAAAGAATATCCTTCGTCTCTTTTAAACCGTGTAAGGTGAAATGATACGTTAAGATAATTGTGTATAAAAGTGAACAGAGTAACTGACATTGGCTGCAAACCAAGCAGTTAAATGAACATGTCACAGTAACAAGCAGTTCAAAGGAAGGAAGAGTAAGGACTTACAACAGCGGCTTGAACTGGTGTGCTCATGTCCTTCATCTTGCTAGTGTGGCAATCCTTGAAGATTTGCACTGCATTCGGTTCAGGTTCTTTTTGGTCCGCACAGGCTTTCCTCTGTATTTGGAACAAGTCAATATAGATACGATAATATGGCACACAAAAAAGAAGGAAGTAACAGCTACTTACAAGTGCCTCGCAGGGTGGAATATAGCTATGAGATCCTATTGTCTATTGGAATTTCACTTTAGAATGGTTGGTCTTGTTCTTCAAACAGTTAGCCTAGAAGAAGATACACTTGTAAGGCACATACATTAATACAAGTTCAATATGTGATCTGATCAAATACATATACCCTACCTGATACTTTGGATCAGACCAGTGTTTAACATGGGTTGTCCAGTCTTCATCTGCAATATATTCCACTAGAGATGTTTGGGCGATTTCATTGTTAGCCTTGCCTTCAAAGTGATTTTTTCTAAGGTGATACTGATACTGCCGCAAAGCAGACTGAAAAATATGAGTGCATGCTTGTTTAGTTGCATCATCTTTCCGATCCAACTTGAACCTCATCTGTTGAAAAAAGAATGTGAGTCTTATTAGGAGGAAGCTAGAAAGTATGGGATAGAGCAAGACAATATTACAAATTGGATGAATAACATTACTTGTGGATAAATGGTCAAGGAAGGTGTTTAACTCGGTATCGTATTTCTCATTCTTGTACTGGATCCACGTTGGGAGGATACATGCACGACACTCCCAAGTTAAATGTGTCTTATGGGTAAGTGATTGTTGCAGGTATACGTTGTAAGCTATGCAGATGCAATTCAACAAATTCAGAAGCAATACAAACTAGACATCATACGGAACACACAACCACATATAAAAGTTCCAAGTTAGAGCAAGCACCTATGATGGTGGAGTAGGGGAGATGTGCTCATCATCTACACAGCTACATTGACTGTCCAGCCTTCTGTTGTCTTGCGAATCTTGTTGGGAGGATGGCAGAGTATAATCTGTAGAGACCCCTTGTTTGAGTTTCTCCGAAGGACCACCATCATCCACTGCCATACTAATTTCCTTCAGCTGTATTGATTTTGCATTGTGAAGTCAAACCGATAAGAAAAAGGAATAAAATTCGCTCTTCAGAAGTCATTCATGCATGATACTGATGAACACTACTCGGATGAAAGGCAAACACATGATACGAGGATGGAATATGTACGAAAAACAGGACGGCATCACATATTCACACCTATGATGTGGTAACTAAGCAGAAGACATTTCAACACATTAGAAGCACTGCAAGCTGGACACCATATGAAAGATGCAACCAATATGTCACTACCAAGTTCAAATTGTCTATCATTTCAACAAATTAGAAGCAGCACGTGCTAGAAATCATACGCAAGACGCAACCAATATCGCAGTGGCGACTTAAAGTTGTCTTATCATAAGTGACTGATACGGGATATGCAAGAACAGTAGTCTAATGTAAGAACATGGTGTGATCAGATATAGTATGTTCTAGAAACAGGAACATGTGTCATATTCACAGGCATTATGTGTAAAGTAAGCAGATGCAATTCAACAAAGTTAGGTGCAATTCAACAAAGTTAGATGCAATACAAGCTAGACATCATACGCAACATGCAACCACATATAATAGTGCCAAGTTAGATAAAACACCTATGATTGTGGAGTAGGGGAGATGTGCTCATCATCTACATAGCTACGTTGACTATCTAGCCTTGCATTGTCTTGTGAATCTTGTTGGGAGGATGCGGAGTAGAATCTGTAGACACCCTCTGTTTCAGTTGCTCGGAAGGACAGCCATCATCCAATGCCTTACCAATTTCCTTCTGCTTTATTGATTTTGCATTATGAGATCAAACCGACAACAAAAAGGAATAAAATTCGCTCATCAGAACTCATTCATGCATGATACTGACGAACACTACTCTGATGAAAGGAAAAAATCATGATACGAGGATGGAATATGTACGAAAAACTGGATGGCTTGACGTATTCACACCTATGATGTGGTAACTAAGCAGAAGGCACTTTAACAAATTATAAGCACTGCAAGCTAGACACCATATGGAAGGTGCAATCAATATCACTCTGCCAAGTTAAAACTCTCTAGTCATAGGTGGCATTCCTCGAACTAGAAGCACTATATGCTAGAAATCATATTCAAGACGCAAACAAATATCACACTGCCAACTTAAAGGTGTCCCATCATAAGTGACTAATGCATGATACACAAGAAGAGTAGTTTCATGTAAGAACATGGTGTGATAGACAGGTATAGTATGTACCAAAAACAGGAAGGCGTGTCATATTCACATGTATCATGTGTAAGCTAAGAAGATGTAGTTTGCACTAATTAGAAGCAATACAAGCTACACACCATATGCAACATGCAACCAAATATCACACTACCAACTTAGAGCAAGCACCTTGGATGGTGGAGTAGGGGAGCTGAGACTTGGAACTTGTAATGCACTAGCAGTACGAGGAGAATCCGTACAGATGCTCCATTTACGTTGCTACAGAGGACCACCATCATTGCCTTCCTTACTCTTTTCCTTCCTCTTTTCTGATTTTGCCTTTTCAAGTCAAACCCACAAGAAAAAGGAATAAAATTTGCTCTTCAGAACTCATTGATGCATGATACTGACAAACACTACTTTCATGTAAGGCAGCCGCATGATAGGAGGATGGAATATGTATGCAAAACAGGACGGCATGACATATTGACATGTATGATGTATAAAGTTTAAACTAAGCACAAGGTGTTTGAACTAGTTAGAAGCAATGCAAGCTAGAAACCATATGAAAGATGAAACCAATGTCACTCTACCAAATTAAAAGGGTGGCCTCATAAATGTACATGGCAATAGGCTAGAAATCATATGCAATATGCAACAAATAAAGATGTCTCGTCATAAGTGATTGATGCGGGATAAAGAAGAGAGGTAGTTTCATGTAAGAACATGGTTAATAGACAGATGTAGTACGTACCAAAAATAGGAAGGCATATCATATTCACAGGTATAATGTGTAAACTAAGCAGATGCAATTTACCCTAATTAGAAGCATTACAAGCTAGACACCATGCATATGCAACATGCACCCACATATCATGCTGTGAAGTTAGAGCAAGCACCTGCGATGTTGGTGTAGGGTAAATGCGGTCTTCAAGTATAGAGCTACGTTCAAGATCTTCATTTAGGCTTGCTGTTTCTTGAGAATCATGTGGGGAGGATGAAACTGCACTCTTTATAAGAGTAGCGCGTCTCATACTAATCCACGGGCGTGACTGTCTCATCATAAGTGATAGATGCAGGATACACAAGAACAGAAGTTTGATGTAAGAACATGGTGTGATAGGCAGATGTAGTATGTACCAAAAACAGGAAGGCATGTCATATTCACATGTGTAATGTGTAAGCTAAGGAGATGCAATTTAAAAAATTAGGAGCAATACAAGCTAGGCACCATATGCAACATGCAGCCAGATATCACATTGCCATGTTAGAGCAAGCACCTGGGGATGTGGAGTAGGGGAGATGAGTTTTGGAACTTGCACTGCAGTAGGAGTAGTAGGAGAATCTGCAGAGATCATCTGTTTCTGTTTCTCTAGAGGACCACCATCATTTCGTGCCTTCGTCCTTTTAGATTTTTCCTTGTCAAGTAAAACACAAGAAAAAGGAATGAAATTCGCTCTTCCAAATTCGTTGATGCATGATACTAACGAACACAACTTTTATGTAAGGAAACCACATTGCAGGAGGATGGAATATGCACGAACAATGCTAAGCAGAAGGCAATTCAACAAATTGGAAGCAATGCAATCTAGACACAGATCCAACACAAGTCACTCTACCAAGTTAGATGTGTCTCATTATATGTGGCACTTCAAAAAATTAGAGGCAATCACTACTAGGGAAAACCTTATACACAGAAATTTAGCAGTAGCACGGGTCAAAAAAGGGCACTAGTGCTAGATAGCAGTAGCGTGTGTGGGAAAAGGGCGCTATAGATAAAATTGTAGCAGTAGCGCGTGCACGTATAAAAGCGCTACTACTAATATTCCCAAAGCTAAGACGATAGGCTACACATAGCAGTAGCGGGCTTGAAAGAAGCGCGCTACTGCTAGGACATAAGTAGTAGCGCATTTCCTAAGAAAAGCGCTACTGCTAATGGAAATAAAATAAAATGAAAAACAAATAGAAAAGTAAATGAAAATGAAAGAAATAGAAAAAGGAGAAAGGAAAAAATAAAATGTAAAGCAAAATAAATGAAAAAGCGAAAAAAAGGAGAAAGGTGTAGCAGTAGCGTCTATTCGTAAGAGGCGTTACAGCTAATGTAGCTGCAGCGCTTTTCCTAGACCCCCGCTATAGAAACAGAAAAGGAAATAAGAAAATGAAAGGAAATGACACAGCTATAGCAGTAGCGCGTTTTGTAAAAACTGCTATAGCTACCTTAGCTATAGTGCGTTTTGCGAAACGCACTACTGCTAAGTTTGACTTAACCCAAAAATCATTCCCCCCCCCCCCCGGCCACCACTTCTCCACCAAATCCCTCGACCCACCCTGCCG
>NC_041383.1:343754917-343779882 GCF_002162155.2 Triticum dicoccoides | reverse complement strand
CACCCTGCCGCCATCTCCCCGATTCGTCGTCGCCCCAAATCACCGTCGTCTCCTACCGACGTCGACGCCCCCGGAACCACCAGCGCCGCGTGCCGTCGACGCCATCGGATCCGCCCCCAACGCCACCGGAGCCGCCGTCGACGCCACCGGATCATCCCTCGCCACAACTGCCTCCCTCGCCGTCACCGGAGACGCCTCTGCCTCCCTTGCCACCATTGCCTCCCTCGCCACCACAGGAGCCATCCTCTGTAAGCCTCCACCCCTCCTCTCTCTCTCTCTCTCTCTCTCTCTCTCTCATGCATAGCACAAACACTAGACAGATAACTAGCTATCTAGGTTAACTAGTTTAATTAGGTTAATTATCTAGGTTAGTGCAAAAATTTAGTTAGGGCTTTGACAAAGAACTAGTTAGGTTAACTAGTTTAATTAAGTTAATTATCTAGGTTAGTGCAAAAATCTAGTTAGGGCTTTGACAGAGAACTAGTTAGGTTAACTAGTTTAATTAGGTTAATTATCTAGGTTAGTGCAAAAATTTATTTCGGGCTTTGACAGCGAATTAGCTACGTTAACTAATTTAATTAGGTTAATTATCTAGGTAAACTAGGTTAACTAACTAGGTTAAATAGGTAGGTTAATTAGGTTTGTTAGATTAACAAGCTAGGTCAAGTACGTTGGCTAGGTTAGAGCAAAGTTTTATTTTAGGGCATTAGTTCAGAAGGGTTAGAGAAATGGAGTTCCTTTGCAATTTAATTGGGTTATGTCCTAGGCAGAGAAGGGTTAGGGAAAATAATGTGTGTGTGTGAGAGAGAGAGAGGAATAGCTAGATCAACATAATTTGGGTTCTGTCCTAGGCAGAGAAGTGTTTAGTGAGGTCATTTTGCAAAGGTTTTTGATATTTGAAAAGACCACTATTTTTCAAGGAAAAGAATTTAGGCAAGTTTTATTTTAATGATGATCCCTTCCTAGACTTTTATTGTTGATTATATCTTTTCATTGAAGTGGTCATGTTATATCTTTTCATTGAAGTGGTTCGATTGTGCCCAAGTGGCTTTGTTGTTTCAAGGGAATGAAGGCGAGTGGCCTATGTTTTGCCGGAATGTTGATTCATTTCCGTTCCGACAAATTTCAGGTTCTCAATGTGTCCACTTTTTAGCAAAAGTCATGCCGAAACTTTCCGTGAATTTCGGCATGACTTGTGCTACAAATTAGGACATATCGAGTACCCGGGATTTGCCGCACCGGGAAGTAGTGAACGTTCCTGCAAAGCATAGGCCTTTTTTATGTCATTATTCATTTTATTAGGTCTATAATTAATTGACTAGATTTAATCGTAGGAAACATGGCTAGCAACGATGAAGGACAGGGTTCTGGTGACTGCGACAATGTCTACCTAGCGGCAGAAGAATTTTTGAGGGAAGCCGACGATGAAGAGTTGATGTTGGTGGGTCCACTTGTCACATCGGAGATTGAGACTGACATCGAGACCGGCGCTGAGACTAAGACCGGCGTTGAGACTAAGATCGGCATCGGGGCCGGCGCTGAGACTGAGACAGGTGCCGAGACTAGCGGAGCCGGTATAGAACCGAAAATAAAGAGGCAACGGCTTCCTATAAAGCACAAGACTACTAGACTGGTGGTCACGGAGGTGGACGACGGAAATTTTGAGCCAACCGCGCCCGAGGAAGCGCGCGCGTGCTACGGCGATCAAATAGGCTGCATCATACGGACAACCTCCACCATCAACGATGAGAAACTAAAGAAGATAGATAATATGAGGCCCTCCCTCCTAAAGAAGCTGCACCAGATATTCTTGTTCCCATGCTAGAATAAAAAGGATTATAAAGATCTAGATAAGGACCCGGCAATGAAGAAGATAAACAAACACGCCATGACCAAGTTTAGCGACGCGTTGGCCGCCTGGAAATCAAGGGTGAAATATCGGATCGTCATCAAAAAGGAACCCTACTCCAAGATTGTAAAGGATAATCTGACAATCACGGCAGAGCACTTTCAAATATTCAAGGTGGCTTGCGAGGCCGAAGCTGCCAAAAAAGTCAAAGTACATGAAGGGGCTTCAACAGAGGAACATTGGGTGCCACCACCTCGGAAGTTGTGGTTACGGTGGGAAGAGGTCCATATGGGCCAAGGAGGACGCGGAAGTCGCGAGTCTGGGCATCCCAGACCCCTTGGCGGAGTACACCGTCCCGCAGGAGCGTGACGTCCTCAGGGCCCGACACCGTTGGTACCCAGTGAAGAAGGTTTTCGAGACGAACGCGATCACGAGGAGTTCATGAGACTGCTGGTAATTTTAGTTTCTGATCAATTCGACTGCATGTTAGTCATATTTGTAAATGATCCTTGTGCCTTTTGCAAAGAGAGCAGCACAGGATTGCGGCTGAAAGCGACTCGCCGTCTGAGGCGTTGGCGAGGCCCAAGTGGGACACTCCATTCAACCGGGCATTGAACATATTAAAAGGACTATCGATGGAGACTCGACCATCCTATGGACTCGTGCACGGTGTCGGAGATAGCGCCACATGGAAGAAGTACTACCGTGAGACCACGGAGGAGAGAAAGGAAAGACGGAGGTTAACTGAAGAAAACATCGAAAAGAAGGTTGAGATTGCGGTTGAGAAGAAATCATCTGAGACAGTTGCAACAGCAGTAGCTGCCGTGAAACAGGTGCTCGTAGATATGTCTACTACCTTGGTTCCGACCTTTTTAATTGGAGCAGGCAAAATCCAGAAAAAAAATGAAGCGGACTTTCCCCTTGCTGACTTCTTGGGGAGCAGCTCGACTAGCGTTGCACCAACACCTGCAGCTGCACCTATTCCCACACCGGCTCCCGCACCGGCTCCTGCACCTGCTCCTGCACCGGCTCCCGCACCTGCTCCGGCACTGGCTCCGGCACCGGACGTGCTCGGCGGTGCTTCTTCTTTGGCTAATCTCGACGCCCTCACAGTATCTATCACACCGGCCCTCTTCAATAAATGTATAATCTCTCATTTTTGTTGCCTTTCGGATGTCTCACGTCGCAAACTTTTCTTTGCAAGCCGACGAAACCCCGTGCACCATATTGTACGCCATTGGCGACCAGAAGGTGGACGTGGGGAAGGCGACGATAATGGAGCCAAAGCAACCATTGTTTCACAGCCGGCCGATCCCCCCGGACGTCTTCAAGGTTTCCGTGGCCAGTGTCAAACCAGGCCACGAGAATTTGGCTCCTCTAGTACTAGTGGGAGATGACGACGAGACCCCACAGCGGCTTGGTGATTGTTGCAATCGGTGGGTCCTGTTGTGGCCAAAGAGTCTGCTTTGTCTAGAGGCGGCCGGGAGCCCACCCACGAGCACGCAGTTAGGTATGAACATCAACACCTCACCTACTCAATTGGTGTCGGCTGTTGTGCTGGGTGATAGCGGAGGGGGTGAGGAAGAGGCTCCATTAGTCGTTGGTGTCGTCGCCATAGATGAGGAAGAGGATGATGATGACTCTCAATAGTATGTCAATACTGGCGCCTACTTAGGGTTTGAGCGTCATGAGTCGGTGCATGAATTGCCGCCTCTGGAGTCTGAATGTATTATGGACAACCTTCCGGTACCAAAGAAGTCTAGGAAGAGGCCGAGGAAAGGCAAACAAGCTGCTTCTATGATCCAGCCGCCTCAGCAGCCTCGGGTTCAAGACCGTATAGATATCCCCGGTGCGGCAAAATGGCATATCGCCGGTGAACCAATCCTACCTGAAGCAGCGATAGGGGCAATGTAAGGAGACTTCATGATGATGTGTTGTGCAGAGAGAAAGGCCTCATCGCCTCGAAAAATCCAGGATACCCACTCTACGTGGTTAACGTGTCGCGGCAATTGTCGTACGTCGACACATTCCCCGTGGACAAATTCTTCCTTTGCTTCGATTACATCTTCGATATGTATCACTGGAAGAAGCTGGATTTTACGTTTGTCCGCCCTTATGCCTTGCACATGAACTACCTCATCGGGGTTGAGAAGATACCTTTTATCTGTGTCGCTGACCCGTACTTCATGCACGAGGGCTTCTTGGCAATCTGCGCAAAGCACTGTGAATACGCGAGGAACTACCTCGTCAATTTCATGCTTGCCAATAAGGACAAGGAGGCGATTCTCGTGCCTTATAATCCCCTGTAAGTCATCCGTGCGGATATCCTTCCTTCAATTTCAATCATTCATTTGCACGGTGGAGGCTAATTAATTTGAGGTGGACTTATTTTGCGCAGACACTCCCACGCTCTTTACTTGGACTCGTCGAAGAACATTACAAAAAAGGACTACACCCACATCAAGTCTGTTCTCGACAGTGCTATCTTTTACTACGACAAACGGGGTGGAGAGGTCAACGACAAGAAGACAAGGAATGGCAGGACCACCTTCAGCCATAAGACAAACTTCTGCTGCATCTAGCAACCGAGTGATTCCCTTAATGATGGATTCTATGTCCTACACCACATGCTGGAGTACAGACGGGATCACCAGAGCCTTCGCATGTCACCTAAATCCGGCGATGCCCACATTCTGCAATGGGCAAAGGACTTAGGAGATATCGAGGATCATCGACTTCGAGCTGAGTTCCATCACATCCAGCGCGAACTTGCCCAAATCATCATGAAGGAGGACATTGAAAAAACATGGATGTTCTACGAAGAAGGACAAATGTCGTGGGAAGACGTCCGAACACACGTAGCCTCTCAGCGTCTCGACATGAAGCCTTTCACTAAGCTCGGGGACTATCTCCCTGACATGGATAGATGGCACAACATGTTGGAGTGATTGTTGATATATGACAATGTGTCCATTTAGTCCATACTTTCTGTATGACAAAACTTTGAGTTATGCACGGCGAAACTTTATTTGTCATGTAATTAAACCGTCCTCCTCCTTGACTAGCGAAGATCACTCTAGTTAGGGCATTTTGGGTACTATGAACTTTGTTATTTATGCTTATGATATGTTGCTTCTATTTTTGCCAAGTCTGTCCCTTTATGTTGCTCAACAATATATGTTGCATATCATCGACTCATGTGACGATGCAGGTGCATAGATCATCGATGGCGAAGAAGTGCTATGCCAGGATTATACGACGAGTGGCCAGAGTGTCAGGCCTAGGTGTACCGGTTTCCGGTTTCCGAGCGACAGCCAGTAGTTAGTTTAGGTTCACGCTAATGCGAGAGAGGAATACGAACTCATGTACTTCATAGTTCCGCTCTCACTCGTAGTGATAGCTCTTCTCGCGTATATCTTTGTTTAGATGGATGACGATGTAGTTACAAGTAATCGAGACTTGTATCACTATTTTCGAGATGATGACGAGAGACCACTTTGTGTTGGATGATGATTATGATGATGACATGATTTGATGAGACTATTTGTATGTATATGCTATGATTACATTTGTATGTGTATGATATGCTAAAGATTATTGTATAAAGCCTATTCAAATACAAAACAAATATGCAGAAAAAAACATAAACTAATAAAACTAGCAGTAGCGAGGGGAACAAAGTTAGCAGTAGCGCTCCCTTACCAGTAGCGCTTCCTGCTAAAAAGCATTGTAGATATTAGCAGCAATGCCCTTCCCTAAAGCGCGCTACTGCTAGCCATGTATAGCAGTAGCGTGGGATGACAGGCGCTACTGCTACACGTTAGCTGTAGCACCTTATCAGTAGCGCATCGTCCCGTGCTACTGATAGGCAAAATACCGGCGCTACTGATAGGGTTTTCCCTAGTAGTGAATACATGTTTGAAATGATATGCAAGGCGCAACCAATATTACATTATCAACTTGAAGGTGTCTTGTCGGAAGTGATTGATGAGGGATACACAAGAAAAATGGTATGATGTAAGAACATTGTTAATAGAAAGACGTAGTATGTACCAAAAACAGGAAGGCACATCATATTCACATGTATAATTTGTTAACTAAGAAGATGCAATTTACCCTAATTAGAAGCATTGCAAGGTAGACACCATATGCAACATGCAACCACATATCACATTGCCAAGTATGAGCAAGCACCTTCGATGGTGGTGTAGGGTAATTGCGGTCATCAACTAGAGAGCTACGTTTACTATTTTCATTTAGCCTTGCTGTTTCTTGAGAATCATGTGGGGAGAATGACACTGCACTCTTTAAATGAGTAGCGCGTCTCACAGTAACCCACTGGGGTGTCTGTCTCATAATAAGTGATTGATGAGGGATACAAAAGAGCATTAGTTTGATGTACGAACATGGTTAATAGACATATGTAGTACGTATCAAAACAGGAAGGCATGTCATTATCAAAGGTATAATGTGTAAAGTAAGCAGATGCAATTTAACCAAATTGGAAGCAATACAAGCTAGACACCATATGCAACATGCAACCACATTTGATAGTGCGAAGTTAAAGCAAGCACCTGGGATGGTTGTGTGTGGAAATTGAGATCATCAATTGCAGAGCTACGTTTACTGTCTCCATCTGCTAATACACCCTTTAGAGTGCTGAAACACTTAGTGCTTATCTTCGAATTACACTGGAGCGACTTCTGTCTTTTCTTTTGTGTACTCATCAACACTGCGTCAGAGTCTGAAATACCCATGCATAAGAAAACAATAGTGTGAGTATGGGTGAAGTGTGTGTACAAGTAGTACAGTGTAAAAGTAGCAGATAGCAGGTCGGTGAGAAATAAATGACAGGAGACATATGATAGCTCTAGAACATGCATGGCACACGAAATTACTAGATTCTAGGATTTTGAAATATCAGCACAGGGATGGCTGGGAAATGCAGATGCTCCTCCAGCACACCACAAGGTGTGGTCCTACAAAAATAACAGTTGACTGAAAACAAATAGGTCAGTCCATTTTTGCTGCACAGTCCGGTGCACAAAGAACGGGCAGATCGCCTTCACCAACCTCCAGCTAGTCAGTGTTGACGATCTTCCTCGAAACGCCAGTGACCACCGCCTCAATCCCCTTCCTCCGCCCTCCCCTCGGCCTCACCACACCGCCGTCCTTGGCACCGCCCCCTGGCTATCCCTTCAAGCCCTGCCGACCTCCAGATCGGGCACAAGGAGCTCCTGCGCCCCACACCCCTATGATAGATAATGATGCGCCACTTCCCCGACGAACAGGCAGACTAGGTGCTCCGTGCGTCTAAGCGGGTGCTGCTTCTTTTAATTGTGAATCAACTGACCCTGAATTGAAATCCAGGCGGGCTACTGACCTCTAGCCAAGGTGAAATAATAAATGGGAGGAAACCTTGTGCATTTATTATCACGGAGAAGAAGCAATAAGAAACGCTCAACTAGTTTCTGTCGTGTAATAAATATGGTGTGCGAAGATAAGTAATATTTGCATGAATAAGGGAAGAGGAGTACCTCTTTCTGCTGGCAGTCTTGTGTCCTCCTTCTGTTTTTCCAACGATCTTCTTGTCGTTCGCTGGAAACGAGAAGTTGTGGAGGACGGTGGAGCCTTGGATGAACTCATGGCCAAGTTGTTGAGTGTGGTGCGGTGGCTGTCTGTCGGCGCCAGGGAGCCAGATCCGAGGTGGTGAATGATGGCGTAGCAGGAACAGATCTGGTGCTGTGGACGGTTGCGATAGTGGAGTAGCAGTGGTGAGGCGCAGGACAGCATGGTCGAAGTGGTTCTAGTAGGGCGCACGTCGAAGTTGGCATCATGCAGGCAGCTCTGCCTTGGCTTGAGCTGCTAAGTCCTTGAGGGCATTGCGGTTGCGGTTGTATTGGACAACGATGTCGGGGTACCGGCTCCGGCATGATGGAGGAGGGCGGCGATGGATTGGGCGAGATGGGGTGGAGGACGGAGGAGGCTCGGGTTTCACGGCTGGTGGAGAGGACATTTTGGCGCCCACGGAGTATGAAATGGGGAAACAGAGGGAGGGGGACTAAGCGGAACAATGTTTCAGTTTGGGACGCGCTTGTTTGAAATTTGGGGAAAGTTACAAACTTTTCCCCCATCTAAAATTTCGGACATATTGCGGGTTGGCGGTAGGACAGTAATCTCAGGTGTCCCAAATGGTGGGGCATAGGTTTAGGCCGAGTGCATGGGTGTTTAGGATCCCACGACGTATGAATGCTTCTTGGAGGTGATTGAGACTGGCGTCTTAGTGAAGTTACAAACCTACCCCGGTTTAGACCTTTGGACATCGGGCCAATAGGCTACACGGGCCAGAGTCAGGACAGTAATTTCCTACCACCAAACATTAGTCTCGTGCGGCTTCGGGTGACCAGAGGCTTATTTGGCACTTCATTCAATATTTGGGAGCATAAGCATTAAAGTTTTCGGTTCTCTTGAATTGAACTTTCAGGATTTGTCAAACTTCACAAATCTTGACTCTTGAAAATCCTAAAACTACGAATATTTTGGATTGGAGGGGTAGATTTGAATATACATTGTACATGAGTATATATTAAAATATATGCATCTTACCTCAGTTCATGCATGGTTCCGGATATAATCTCCTTGGTTGCAAAAAAATAGTTACACATGCGTATGAATATATAGCATGTTCAAACGCACAACAAAGATTGATGCCCGCTTTTAGATCTTATTTACAAATGCCATTAACTCAGATACAAATAGATGAATGTAGTTCCTATGAATTTGAATCTTCAAAACCCCCTTTATGTTGAATTCAACATGTATTCTATTTCGTAGCTAGCAATTTGGAATGTATCCATGTAAGTGACAAATGTATAAAGTGCTCCACACTAACAACATGGAGTGCATTAATTAATGTTTATATATGAATTGCAAAAGCAATGCATTGTCTGGATTTCAAACCGCTCTCACTCTATGGATCGATAATATGAAATAAACACATGCACATGCTAGAATTGAATACAGTATGGGTGTCTGATAGACCGGTGTTTGTTCATATGCAAATTGCAAAATTCATGATGTCATCCAAAAATAATAATGCCATTTATATTCTTATTTAATGTGTAGAACCTCCTTTTACACGTAGATGCACTATGCCTCGGCCCGTTCTCACACACGCGCTATATATCTCTCTATCTAACGCATAAGTGCACACACTTTATATACATCGGCATTTCTCTCTCACACATGCTCACAATCTCTCCCGGGGTGTCGGGGTGTCTCAAGCAAACATCTCTATATATATCCCTCTCTCTTTCTTACTACTATGTACCACTCTTTTCACTAATCTCGGTTGGAAAACACTATTTCTCTCACATGCATATATACACACGCACGGTCTCTACTAGCCATCTATAGGCACATATATCTGCCTACGTGTCTCCCGCACGCACATTATCTTTAGGCCTCTCTCGCACACATTGCCCCCCCCCCCACACACACACCTCTCTCTTAGTAGTTGGCAGATGTGATTCCATCAGATCATTCGGTAGGACATCCCTGATTGTTATGCTGGAGGTAATACGAGGCAAAGTTTTACCCAAGTTCGGGCCCTTGTAGTTGAGGAAAAAGCCTACTCTAGGTATTGTATATTTGTGATAGGGGTGTGTACAAAGTACACGTGAATACCAGGCATTGTGTTGTGTGTATACTCTCGACAAACTAGCCCCTGGGCTTCTGTAACATACTCGGGGCCTAGGGTTACAAATCATATATAGTCGTCTTATCATCAGTGGGGATAGAGTCATCCACGACTCTGGTAGCTTAGTTTTGTACGTCGACTCCTCCACATGGGTCTTCATATAATGCGTCTTGGTCCAACCTATGTGGCACAGGATGGAACTGACCCATGAATCCTCACGTTGACCCACCATAACTAGAAATGATGTGCCCACCACACCCCACATGCAATCGGCCACTAAGAATATAAGCATATACAATAGTACAGTATTATACATGAAAGTTAATTGCATGGTGCATCCAATAATATTTGTTCTGCATTGTGAATGCTTATATTTTCTCCTAAAATATTAGTCACGGGAAAGTGAAATGAAGGGCATATCTCTCCTTGTCTCCACCGGACACCCCCTCTTTCTACACCACTTTCATGTATGCACACAAACTATCTCTTGGCCCTCTAAAAGTATGCATGCCCCTGACACATTCACGCGTGACAGTGACTAGATTTCAAGCAAAAGCACTATACGGTAACTGGACTTCAGAATATGCTCATTACGGTCACCGTATACATTCTCGTGGTGATCATACGTAGGAGGACAGTGGTTTCCCCAGCCCACCAAGGTTAAAGTCCTGATGCTCACATTTATCCTGGATTAATTTCAGTATTTTTCAGCGATGTGTGTTCAGTGGGAGGAGACGTTCCCCTCGACTACGAGGCACCTACGTTGACTTCGTAAAATCTCAAGATCATATGTTGGCTCACTCTCTCGAAGGTGCTAATAGGGGAAGGGTCTGCGTGTGTGCGCTTATAGCGGTGAGTGTTTGCAGGTATATATGAGTGCTTGCGTCAGTACTATGTTAAAAAATACATGTCATGATTATACGGTCACTGGCTCACCCGTAGAACTCCGTATTTTGTTGATGACACCATCAATTGACCTGTCAAACGTTCCACGTGGCACAACTAGTGTTGCACCATCAGCGCGCGTAACCATGGGGCCCACCTGTCAGCGCGTATATGAAAGAAAGAAATGGTAGTTTGAGTCTATACTGTGTTAATAAAATACATTTTATGGTGACCATACGGTCACTGGCTCACCATACAGCTCCGTAATTTGTTGATGACACGATCAATTGATCAGTCAAACGGTCCACATTCAGCAACGACCATAGAGCCCACCCTTCAGCGCGTATATGAAAGACAGAAATGGTAATAAATTAGCGATCAGTGGGGATTCTAAGTCGTGAGACCTCTGGTTGGTAGCCCGCACCCCCTAACCACAGCGGGCAAGGATCGCCTTGTGATGATATGCTGAGTCGGACGTTTTAATTGCACGCACACACGAGCCACTGTGGTGAATACAAACTCATCACACATGTGCGCAAACACGCCCGCAATACCCGCATGCACGCATGGAATAATCACACGTGCATACACATGCACGCACGCAACAATCGCACAAAAAATCGCACACATGCAGGCATGCAACACTGACACATACACATGCACTCATGAACACACGCACGCATGCACACATGCATGCAACACTGAAACGTACACATGCACGCATGCAACACTCGCACACCTGCATGCACACAGCACACGACGCAAGACACACGCTCAACCTATACGTGCATGCACCATTTGTTAAGGACATGGATTGTTACGGGTATTAATCATATTTGTGATAAGCAGAACATTGATGTTTGTAGCGGTCTTTATGAATCACAACGTATTGAACGGGCTATCAACGTATATATGAAAATTTAAAAATTCTCTTACATTATATTGTAGGCTTATCTACATGAAATAGATGACGTCACACACAATGAACAATCATCGGTTTATGAAATGCCCGCTTCTGACTGCCCTGGCCCCACCAAAAGCTCCTCTATCGTGTGTTGCCTGTGTTGATGAACTGATGTGCAGGCCAGGAACCCAATGATCCCACACGTCGTGGTAGAACAGCGCGGTGTCGTACGTCAGAGTCGAGGGCGCTGCTCGCTGCACGCCCAGCTGAACACGCCTTCTTGCCGCATTCAAACGCCTCCATGACACCCGTGTGGAAGCCGATAAACCAACTCTGAGCACACGTCCGTTCATGATCGGGCCGACATTAAACGCAACGTCGGCCGAGCTCCTCCCATCCGCCGTCTTTTTAATCTCCTATTTAAACGAGGCGAGACGCCGGCCAAGAATCGCACACCCCCGCCGCTCCCCAATCTCCTCCTTCACCATTTTTTCCACTCTTACAATGGCTTACGAAGAGTAGTTATCCGGCATCCAAGATGGCTTGTTGTCCTGCCGAGCCCGCCGGATATGAGCTATGTAGCTCGCTGATCCACCTCCCTCCCCTCGCCTGACGGAGCCAGTTGCCACCCCAAGCCGGCACATGGTTCAGCAACTCGCCGCTCCAGAACAGATCGAGGAGGAGTGGCGAGCTGCTCCACGCCAGCACGGCGGGGAGCACGGGCGTCATCGCTGCCGGCCACGCCGCCGCCTGGTACCGTGCCTCCCATGTCTGGGATCACGTCTCCCATTTCTGTGGGCTGAGACTCCCTTGCCTACAGCCGCGCCATGCAAGCAGAGACAGAAGCCGGGTGCGCGGAGAGCGACGAGTCGGTGGCCAGCGCCTCCGCGTCCGCCACCATCATCAAGGAGAAGTAGAACACGGGAGGTTGCTGCCGCTTGGGTCTCATGAAGGCCACAGCGGAGGCGACGCCGGCGTACAAAGCCGGTGTGTTGCCGGATCCTTTTGTTGTGAGGACCTTCATCGAAGAGGAGAAGCCCCCTTCAGACTCCATCTATGGCATCAACTAATGATGTCAGTTGAGCGGTGGGGAAGCGAGCCGTCCTTTGCACTGAAGCATATACCTCCGCGACTCCCGGGAGTCCGGTGATCGTGGTGCCAGACATGAGGAAGAGAAATGGTCGGCGGGTGACCATTTAGGCTAGGTATTATTATATCTATGTTGTTCAAGACTAGCACCGCTTAGTTGATTTGAATGTAATGAAATCCGTCATGTTTGTATGAAAATCCAATATTTTATATGAATTCCGTCATTGTTTATATGAAATATCGTCGTGTTTGCATGAATTTTGTCTGGATGCTTGAGTTGCTGTCAGAATGTGTGCGGCTACGGTTGGATGGCTTAATTTGCGGGTTGCTGGTCAGTCTGTGGTCGGCTCAGGCGGCATGGTAGGACAAAATAAGCACAGCTCGTGCGAGCTCGTATCCAACACGCACGCTGGAGGATGCATGAGCACCCGAGCTCTTCCTCGTTCATTGGTGGCAAAGGCATAGGTGGACAAAAGGGTCGCCAATATTTTGGCTACCCCGGGCAAGATCCAAATAGCCCCTCCCAGCCCCACCCCTCCCAGCACATTCAAATCCGTCGTTCACTATGAAATTTTGCCATGTGTTGTTTTCATGCATATTTTGCTATGTGAAAACAAATTTAAATATGGACGAATAATCGGTGTCCGCGGTCTTCTGTCGGGACACAGTAGGATGGCCTCATAGTAGTAGTAGTGTAGAGTACTACTAGTACTACTCCTACTAGATAGTGAGTGTTTACTACCTTATCTATGTACTAATTGCAACGCATGCATGTGTTGTTAGTATAATGACCACGTACAGATTTGATGGTAAGATTTGTGTAAGTTGGATGTCATATTATTGCTCGAACGTGTGGTCAAAGTTAGCCTCCAAAACGCATTTTATACCCTATATGGATTGAGGGAGTACATTCATTGTTGAGGTTTCTCTTAATCCTTGTGTGCAACGTTTTTATTGAAGCTTGAAATGTGAACATGTGAATGGGAGGGACTACTACAACCCTTCCAAAAGAACTGTAGTGCTAATGGTATTGTACTCCCTCCATTCACCATCTCACATGCTCAGTACTTTTGTGAACTATGGAAGTAACAAACTTATTCCACCACTCAACATCTATTATGGATGCATTGTGGATTTTAAACTGAGTGATATAGAACGGAAAGTAAGAACTTAGGGCATCCACAATGTATGATTTTATTTCCTCTAAGCCCTCTCTGCTCTTAGAGGAAGGCCTCTATACATTGCATGAACTGCCTCTAACAAAAAAAATTGGCTAGCATCGGGTCTAACCTTAGAAGCTGCCTCTAACAATGTAACAATCCATCCGGACCCAATTGTTGGCCTTAGGAAGCATAAGAAAGTAGGAGTACAAGAGAAATAGTACTGATTGGGGTGTTGCTAATAAATACTTTTTTAATTTCTGTTAGGGCCCACCTTAGAGGCTGGTTAGAGTCTCTATACATTGTGGGTTTTTTCATTTGATAAGAGGCAAACCATGTGGGGCCTACCTTAGAGGCAAGGCTCTATACACTAGAGATGCCCTGTACGTATTACTTTTGATGTGTCCTGTCAACTCGCACAACGAGGAGAATCTTGCTTAGTATGCCGTCTCCCCCGCCCATGGGCTCGGTGGCTCATATAGTCGCAGGACAAGGAGAAGCTTGCTTACGACGCCTACGCCCACTCCCTTGCCCACGCACGTGATGGCTCGCAGGACAAGGAGAAAATTTTACTACTCCCTCCGTTACTCCTCATCCCTAACTTGGTTAGAGAGATTATCATATTGTTTGAAATGTATGTCTTTTATTAGTAGGAGTAGTAGTACTACAGCAATTTCCTTGGAGTCCGTGGTGCAGCAAACTACCCTAGGCTATGTTACTACTCCCTACTTTCCATTTTATGGCTCAATTTCAAAATCTCTCCAACCAAGGTAGATGGTGCATGGTGGCATTAATTTTGTAGTTTGCACAAGTAATTAGTACCCTCATTTTTCTCAAGAAGTTATGTTTACCAATGCATTAATTATGACGAATGCATGCATGACCACTAAATTTCTATGAACTTCTACATGCATTGGTGAGTTTTCTCTTGATACTGCTTGCATCGGGTGATTTAATGCACCTCAAAATCTGAACAAATTGTTTTAGAAGATCCCTATAAACAGGAAAGGCGGGTGTAGTAAGTTGTACTAGCTCCATAGAGGATACGTACTCCGTAAAATCAGATTTTCCCAAAACTAAGCCGCTCAACCTTTATTTGCTTGTTTCCCTTCCTGCCTCATTGCCTCAAATAGACTATGCCAAACTCCCATGCCTGCCGCGTGGGAAAAAACCCGCCCTCGCCTTTTTCAGTCTGGGTTTGTATCGATGGATCGCGCGAAGCAGCAAAAACCAAGCTGTGTCTTGTACTACTGCGTCATACTAAAAGAGTGGAGATGCTCGCTTTCATGAATTAGGTAATTCATCTTGCCGATAGGTGGGACATATAGCAACCGGGTCGACATGTCATGCACCCAATAACAGTGCAGAACAGCAGGGGGCGCACCCCAGTCATAGCTCCCCAGTAGTAGTAATGAGCAATGAGACGTCAAATCACAATGCCGCACCTTCCTAGCCAGATGAAGCAACCATTATTTCACACTTTGCTGAATCCGCTTCGCCATCATCTCCTTCCTTCAAGAAAATCACATATTGCTTCTGCCATTGTTCTGCCTCAAGAGGGACGCGCATCGCCTTGGTACATCATGACACGTGGGACCGCATGATAGGCCATGCCCTCCCCCCCCCCTCGCCCACCGCTCGGTAAAATTACCTCATTTTTACTACTTCCTCCGTCTTGGTTTACAGGGCATGCACGTCGTTCTAGGTTGAATTTAACTAGCTATATAGTATTTGTGATGAAAAATAAATGTTTAGAAACTACATCCACTTAAGAATCCAATGCTACACTTTTTGTGACATAGTAACTCATATTTAGTTAGTCAAATAGATGACCTAGAACTACATGCCCGCCCTATAAACCGAGAGTGGGGGAGTAGTATCTTTTTAGATCAATATAGTCGGGATTCACCAAGGAGCAAAACCAAGTTGTGGGCTACTCCTGTCGTGTTGGTGTAGCAACTCAAGAAGGGTCAGTCCACACACGAAATGGCGACACACTTAACAGGACCCCTTTGGCCGACATGTGGCTCGTCCACCGTCTCGTTCCATGTGTGATGCACCAAATTACAGTTCGGAGAAGCATTTGGACTTGGAGGCACCCCGGTCGTAGTGCCGCAATAGTAGTAAATGAGCGATGTGGGGTCAAATCACAAAGCCCCACCTTTCCCGTATTAAGCTAGACGGACGAAGCAACCATCACTTCACTCTAGGGCGCAAGAGCGTCAAGAAAAGAGAAAAGCAATTATGCATGCGGCAGCTACCTAGGGCACCCTAGGGTAGGAGCCTCCACTACAAATCCGCTTCTCCCTCGTCCTCTTTAAGAAAACCGATGATGCATGTAGCGGTAGGGTTTGTAGGAGTACTACGGCATGCGGGGCCATGACGTATAAAACGGGAGAGGGATTGAGTTCGAGTCGACGCCTTAAGACGGGTGGGCCGCTTGGTTTTACGGGTACGAGGCAGCATTTTGGGTTCGGGGACCAGTGGAGATATACATTGTACAAAAAATTGTGGACGTAGGTTCGACCGAAAGGCAATGATGCATGGGCACCGCATTTTGATATACCCGTGGTCGCATGAAATTTACTACTCAAAATAATGCATAAAAGTTGCTCCAAAAACATCTATAACTAATGGGAAGTGAACGTATGCTTAAAATGAATATGTAATACAAAGAGAAAAAAATGAATTACAGTTAAAAGAATGACATTTCTAACAAAAATGTGAATGTGAACTACATATGTGTGCACGTGACCAACACATACATTGTCAATACAAAATCTAATGCAAAAAATAAATTATGAGTAACATGCACGAATTGATGATGTGGTGCTTGCATGCATAGAGTACAAACACAATGTGATTTATGACTTGCATGCGTGTCCATGATAAAAGCTACTAGTGGGTTGTACTAGCTATTTAGGAATAGAGAAGATGTATACATGGAAGTTGTAGGGAAAGAGATGACATGTCTCTCAATTTCTATGAGTAGGGATTGGAAAAGATATACCATTTGGTTCACATCATAGGAACTTTTCTAATGAATCTAGAGATGACGTGTATCTCAATTCCTATGAGGAGGAATTAGAAAAGAGATGTCATTTGGTTCACATCATAGGAACTTTTGTATTGAATATACGCTAATGTTTATTTTCCTTTGAAATTGTGGGAGTATAGAAATCCATTCATGGCTCTGAAGCTATAAAAATGATACCATGTTTATTTTCCTTTGAAATGTGGAGTATATGAATCTATTCCTATGAACCAATTGGCTCTAAATGAAAAAATCATATAAAAATCATATCATATAGAGTTCCTGTGATATTCCTCCACACCAAAGGATGGTTGAAATTGATGCAGGTCATGCCACGGTCTTTCTTTGTACACTCACCCCCCCCCCCAACTTTATAGTTACCTCTCGAAGGTGAATGAAATGATATATACTGGGTATTCTATATGTGCATTTTGGTATACAAAAACTTGGTAAAAGTTTGCGAGGTTTGAATTTTCAATAAAGCTATATGCACTACATTTTGGAACGGAGGGAGGAGCATACGGCAGTTGCTAACACTCACGTGGAAGATTTGTGTGTCGGAGGAGTGGTTGTTCTATTAAATGACATGACAAAATTGACACTGTCGGATGCTGATCTAATGGTTCTTACGGCATTCATTAGGAAACGGCTTTTGTCGAACGTTTGTCGGATATGATTTACAGACACATGCATTGCACTGATATGTGCCCCCTCCCTCTCACGCACACACGCATCTGCGCGAGTCACGACTCTCCCGAGTCCTCTCACACCCACCATCTATCTGTAGGTAGACGTCACACACGTATGTGCTATTCACACCCTACCCTCAGAACTTCCAAAAAATAAAAGACGTCGTGCACCTTTTATTTTAACTCACATGTCACACACTTATACTATTACTCTTGTGGCGAACATTCTTTGGGCGTAGTATATTGTACTCTCATGAAGAGAAGTGGTGCACGCACGCACTAGTTCTCTCACACCCACTCACGAGTACACGTAGGAGCGCATTTCTTTAAGCTAGGAGCGCATTTGTTTACAAAGAGGCCCAATTGACATTTTGACTAGTCTAGTTTTCAACTTGATGGAGGGTCGGGGACTGCACGTGAATGATACAGTATTGTGCGTCTTGGACGCGGTGGCACATTATTGATCGAGTTTTATTTTCTACTTCAACTTTAAATGAAAATAGTGGCTCGCACGTGAGCGGTTATAAATATAGTGGGGTTTCAACGCCCAAACTATGGATGTCGTGTTCCCCACAGGGACTAGGCGACGGCGACTACACTCGGCTAAATCTAGATAACACAATATTGGGTGATGAAAGTAGAATATTAAATTTAGACTAACTAAGATCATCATAAAATGAAATGACACAGAAGCCAAGGCAGATGAAGATTATCTTCACTTTGTCTTTTGGTATTTTCATTTAATTTGGCAACCATCAATGACAAGGAAAACTACAACAATCAGAACATATATATCTAGGAAATATGTATAAAAAGGAAGAGCAAGATCAAGGTACAGGGATAGAAATACTTCACATCACAAGCATATATATTTGCCACACGTACATCGCTAACACAGGGACAACGAACAGAACACTAATTAAGCAGAAAACCCGTACAAAGTGACAGATTTAACTAGTACTTACACATCAACAAAGGTGATAATAAACTGTTCTAATTCTTGCAAATCAACAGAGTACGTCCAAACAAGCACAAGTCCGAGTATTACAGGATCCCACACATATCTAAATGCATAGAAATTTCAGAGAGGGAGAAGGAACAGTAGAAGTGTTGGAGAAGGAGAGAGTGATTCAGAAGAGAAGGATTCAGAGAAGCAGCAGCAAGCAAGTTTAGGGAGCAGCAGGAGGGGTGTGGGGAAAGAAGAGCAACAGAGGAGGGATTCAGAGAAGTGGGAAGCAGCAAGGTAGGCTAAGGGAGTAGCAAGGAAGAGCAGAAGCAGTTGGAGAAGAAGGGAAGCAGATGCGTTGGAGAAGCCGCAGCAGCAAGAGGGGATTCAGAGAAGGAGAGGCAGCAAGGTTTGGGCAAGAAGAACAACAGAGGCGTGGGGAGGTTAGAGAGAGAGCAGGAGCAAGGCAGGGGAAGAAGGAGCAGTAGAGGTTGGGCACAAGAAGAAGAGCAGCAACAGAATCAGTAGGGGGCAGGATACTCCCTCCATCTAGGTGAGTATTAAGTCATCTTATGAAAACCAAATACTCCCTCCTTTCCGGTTTATAGGGCTTATCTTAAAATTTTAGTTTTTCCATTTTATAAGGCTCAATTTGGTTGTTTTCCATCACATGTTCAGATTCCAAGGTGCATTAAATCATTGCATGCAAGTATTAAGAGAAAATTGACCAATGCATGTACTTTATGCATGCATGCATTGCAATTAATGCATTGATAAACACAATTTTTTGAGGAAAACAAGAGCATTAATTAGGTGCTTTTGCAAAACTACAAAAAGTATTCCACCACTCGCCATCTACCTTGATTGGTGAGATTTTTGAATTGAGCACTATAGACCGGAAAGGAGGGAGTAGTAAACACATAGGCATGGTGCATTAACTCTCACGTTGTTTCTTATTTTTTGACATAAATAGAGGAATCAACCAATAAGAGATGTGGGGCTTGTATGCTTTTAATGACTTGAGACTATCAAACATGACATGCAGTGGTCAGTTCGTTGCACGCAATGATATTAATAAGGGAGTACCTAGAACTCATCTAGATTAGATATAATTTGGTCTCATTCACTTCGAAAACAAGAACAAAGACAACCCACGTCAGCACACACGCATCTTATAGCATCACATCCAATGGCTATAAAAGATGAATGAGACCAAATTATATCTCATCTAGATGAGTTCTAGCAAAACTGTATCAATAATACTTAGTATCATATATTAGTATCATGTAGTACTTTATTTATTGCCATGTATGACACATAGTAGCATAGCATTTATTATGATACGGTATCATGATATGATACTCAACTCTCTCTCTTTCTTCATTTAATTCTATGACACCTCATCAAAATTGCCTAGTTGGCATGCATGATATAGCTATGATACTACCATTGCAACCAGCCTTAGCAAATAAACATTAAGTTCTCTCGTTTTCCTCTCCATCTTGGTCACCTAGACGGAGGGAGTATACTGTCGAGGGAGGGGCTTTTCTTGCGCAGTAGGCGGGGCAGTTCTGCCTAGTCAGTTCGACAGAGACGTGAGAAGATGAGGGAGTAGGCTGCTGCAAACATAGGGTTGTGTGATTTGACAGCGAGTTACTGCTGGACAGGTGGGGCCCCATGATTTGACTTGCCATTATCATATTAACTGCGGTGCTACGACTGGCGTGAGTCTCCCGATTCCTGACCACCTCCATACAGGTGCCTCTCCCAATGCTCCACCATGTAGTTGAGGATGGCTCTTGCATGAGAGCCCACTTCTCCACTTTTTCCTTGCCTCTCTTTCCTCCACATATAGCCCACTATTGTAGTACTACTTACTTGCTCCTACAGGTGTTAAGCTTGCCACATAGGCATAAAGTCTGATGTGGCAAGTTAATTAAGAAGAGGGAGACTAGTTTGGTGACCCAAGGAAGAAATGGTGCTAAGCGCGTGTACTTAAGTGAAAAGAAAATTTTGAGTCTATAGCTAATTAAATGAAGCAAACTTAGCAACAAAAAACTAATAAGCACCTATGCATTGGGGACTTGATTGCTAAGCCATTTATTGCCCTTAGCACCTCATCTAAAGCACCATTTCATTGGAAGAGGTCACTCATTGGCAAGTGCAATAAATACTACAGTACGAAGAAAGAGATAGAGAGAAGTAAAAACACTCATAGCCAACCTTAGAGCTAACCTTGTTGTAGTATGAGTGACTAAGTGATGACATGCCAACATCAGATAGCCTAACGCACGGTGTTAAATCTCCAAGGGCGCGACCGCGCGAGCCACGCGACGGTCGTGGTAGGCGCGACCATGATACGGGCTGCTGGCAGCCCTTGGATCTGAGATCGAATGGTCGCATGCTAACTTGCTGAAAATTTGCAGAATAACCCTCCAGGATAGGATATTCACCCATAGGTCTAGAATCACGCCATGCAACCGTTCGATCCAAGGGCTCTCGGAAGCCTGTATCATGGGAGAACGGAAAGCCACTACCCTGTTGTTTGCATGCTGGCAGTTCGCTCCTACTCGTCCCCGCACATCCTTTAATATTACGGCGGTTCGCTCCTAGTCGTCCCGTCCTTTCACATTACGGCAGTTCCACTAATCCTAACCCTCCTCCCAAATCCATGGCGTCCCAAATCTCCATGAACGGCGGTGAGTACAAGGTTAGAACCATCACTGGTGATGAGTTCGACGTCATCTACACCCGTTCTTCCCCGACGGTGAAAGGATGCCTTTCTCGCTTTAGACGCATGTTCAAAAACGCAGATGATGAGTGGGTCACCGGGCTAGATGTTGAGTACACCACAATCTTGGGACAAGAGAAGGATATAAAGGAGGAAGAGAGGAAGAATCCCGCCGTGATCCAGGTTTGCATGCATGACTTATGCTTGGTCTACCACATATGCCATGCCGATGTTGAATGCCTAGATTTTAAGAACTTCCTCAAGAGCAACCTAGTCAAATTTGTTACTGTAGACTTTATGAACGACAAAAAGGTCCTGGGTCGGATAGGCCTCGTTGTAGGAAACCCCTTCAACCTCTAGAAGAATCGGCTGCTGCCCTCCAGTGGCCAGCCTTCAATGCTGACCCTAACACGAGCCATGGTTCATCCTTCATACGGTAAACTAGAGAAACCTCAATACAGGTTTCATCGTCATGCATGGCAGCAGAATGTACTAGATATAGACCACATCCACTATGCTGCAATGGATGGCTACCTTTGTTTCAATATCTACAAGGGTTGGATGAAGAGCAAGAGCCAAGTTTGCGGTTCAAGCAAAGAAGTATCGGCCAAGAGGAAGAGGTACAAGGACGATGTCGAGGACGTGGACGAGGACTCCGAGTAAGGTGGCAGTGTCGTTGCTCATGGTGGGTCTAATGCAGTGTCTACCAGAGTAGTTGCAAAGTTTAATTTCAGGTGTGCTTAGTTTAATTTGAGGGGTGTGTTGTGCTGAGCCCCCAACAGAACTATGTTATGTTTCTCTCGTTACTTTAACTCTTCAGTACGTACATACTAGTATTTCTTACATTTCATCTTTTAGTTGGTATAGTACTACCACTCGTTTCTTCACATTATATACGTACAATATATATGGCCAACATCATATAGCCAACAATTTAGTTGTCAAAGAATTTCAGGGTGCTTAGTTTTGTCAAATAATTCCAGGGTGCTTAGTTTTATTTGAGGGGTGGGTTGTGCACTTGTGCTTGACACCATTATTGTGACTAGCCTTTTTAATAGTACTATATGCATAATTTGGCGATGAGCGTTCTCTATATGTACCACCTTTTTTTACATTTCAAGTTTTGCTCCATGGCGCAATCCATCGATACTACTACTATACAAAAGTGGAGTATATACATTTTTTAAAAGGCTAGATGGCGGGGCAGTCTAGCTTGGTCGGTTTCACGAGAGGCGAGGGCCTTTGTGATTTGATGGCTCATTATTGCTGTCAAATCGAATAGTACTGCGCCGCCCGCTGCACGCCCGACGCCTCCATTAAACCCCTCCGTTAAACCCGCATTACTATGGCCACATGTTCGTTCATGAGAGGGCCAGAATTAAATGCAACACCGGCCAAGCTCCTCCCGTCCTCCCTCAGTTTAAACGAGGCCAGACGCCGGCCAAGCTCCTACCATCCGCCCTCTATTTACACGAGGCCAGACAGACAGCAGGCAAGAATCGCACCCCTCCGCCGCTCCCCCATCTCCTCCTTCACCATTTTCTCCACTCTTCAGATGGCTTCCGAGGAGCCGTTCTCTGGCATATTACCCGGCTGGGTGGCCCGCCGAGCCCTCCGGATACGGGCGAGGCTACTCGGTGCTTCACCAACCTCGCTTGGCCCGACGGAGCCAGTTGCCGCCCCAAGCAGGCACGTGGTTCAACAAATCGCCGCTCCAGTTCAGCTCGATGAGGAGTGGCGAGTTGCTCCACGCGGCACAATGGAGAGCACGCCAGTACGGGCGTCGTCGCTACCGCGTCGTGTCGCGCCACCAGTGTCTGCGGTGGCCGCGCCTCCCGTGCCTGCGGCAGCGCCATGCAAGCAGAGATAGAAGCCGGGTGCGTGGAGAGCAACGAGTCGGTGGCCAGCTACTCCGTGTCCGCCCCCATCATCGTGGAGAACTAGAACACGGGAGGCCGCCGCCACTTGGGACCCATGAAGGCCACCGCCAAGGCGATGACTGCGCATTCAGGTGGTTTCTATGCTACTTCGTCTCTTCTGAGGACCTTCGTCGACCCTGCAAGTGTCTGAGGGACATGAGGAAGACAAAGGGATCCGCGGGCGGCCATTTAGATTATGTACTCCCTCTGCAGCTGGCGGGAAATATTTGTTCTAAGGATGGATAAATTGTATGTATCTATAACTAAAATAAGTCTAGATACATCCATTTCTAGGACAAGTATTTTCCAGACGGAGGGAGTATTAATTATACCAAGAGATCCGGATTGGCACCGCTTAGTTCATGTAAATGTAATGAAATCCATCATGTTTATATGAAGATCCGGCTTTTTTATACGAAATCAGTCCGTGTTTGCACGAATTTCATCTGGTTGGTTAGAGTTGTAAAAATGTATGCTGCTGGCGTGTGATGTCGTCCTCTGCGGAAGGAAGTGGGAGGAAATTTGCCGGCTGCCGTTGGAGACCCTCTTATGCTGGAAATAATAGAGTGACATCCAATCCATTTGAGTTAATTTCCCATATGATTGTCCCTCTATAAAAAGTTAATTGCATGTATAGTGTACACGTGACTTGCAGGGTGGCTACAGCTTCGTACAGTAAGTTAAAAAGAAACAAGTTCATCCATAATCTTGTATTCTAAGTACTTTGTGGGTTCCACTGTCAATATAGTAGCGAAAGAAGTATATATTAAATAAGTAATACATATATAATATAAAAATCTAAAGTTAAAAGACAGAATTCGAACTCATGTCATCGCGTTACGAGCATCCGGCACTAACCAGCCCAGCACATTTTTGTTGTATACCATGCTGGAGATATATCTCCATGGCTACTCTTATACTCCATTCGTTCCTAAATATTTGTCTTTTTCAGATTTCAAATGGACTACCACATACGGATGTGTATGTAGACATATTTTAGAATGTAGATTCACTCATTTTGCTCCGTATTCCTTTCAGGAAGGGGTCAGATTTGTCCTTGATTTATTTATGAGGTATCCAGATGGCACCGCACCGCCAAGAAAAAAGGGTAAGATCAAAATTATGGACTACTTTTTTGAGTATGTTGGTAAGGTCCGGTCATAGTCACTTGTTGAAATCTCTAAAAAGACAAATACTCCCTCCGTCCGGAAATACTTGTCATCAAAATGGATAAAAGGAAATGTATCTAGACGTATTTTAGTTTTAGATACATCTCTTTTTATCCATTTTGATGACAAGTATTTTCGGACGGAGGGAGTATTTAGGAACGGAGGGAGTAGAAAACAGAGTTGGTGATGATGGTGTGCGTGCCATCCTGCAATATAGGCTGTCGGATTTATATCTAACGGATAGGAAAGAAACTATGGAAATTTTTCAAAAATATACACACACGCCTCTCCACGTTCGCAAATATGGCCTTCCCTCGTTCAGCCTTTTCTCTCACAAGATAAACTACTCATACAAATGCATCTTGATGTTCCATGCAACGCACGGGCAACTAGCTAGTTTGTTTTAAAATAGTTGCTGCGATAATTGGGTTGAAGTGATATATTTTATGCCTGCCCCGAATGCTTTCAGATTCACTAGTAGTAACAAAGAAAAGTTTGCCTTGTTAATTAACAGAAAACTATCACATGAGGCTGGTAAAAACAAGGCACACTGGGTTCAGCGTCATCGTCACTACAGCTGTGCACGCGCGAGAAGTCTACATATCGAGGGGGCTACCGAGCGAGGCACCGAGACACAATGTTTGAGAGAGAAACCAATTGACAGATTATGATCAGATCGAGTTGTCACCCTTCTGCTATCATTGTTGGGGGGGGGGGGGGAGAGAAAGACGTATCGAGAGTGTGCGCGGTAGGCACAGAGGCACAACTAGAGAGTGTGTGTGTATGTTTGTGTGTTTGAAAAAGGAGTAGATAGATTATTATCAAGATCGATGTGCCACCCTACTCCTTCGGTGCCGGGTAGTGTGTGTGTGTATGTTTGAGAGAGAAGCC